>NW_026531487.1:0-1775 GCF_026283585.1 Hylaeus volcanicus | reverse complement strand
GAGAGAAAGAGAGAGGGGAGTACACTCGCGAAAGAGGGCGCGGCGCGCACTGTTGTCGAGACGCGAAACCCGAGAAAACGGACATTCGGCCTAGTTAGGTAGCTTTCAGCTTGCGTAATTAAATTCAAATACAACGCAAAACAAATATGAACACTCTATTATACAATTTTGAACTTGATGTTACGGTTACACAAAGGACATGGACAAATTAATAGTTTTCGTTGCATATAAATGCGAGCAATTTGAAAAGAAAGATGTGAAGCTCGTATGCATACTTCTATCATTTTTCGGTATTCAATTTTCTGTAAAAATTCGCTGGGCCACGTGTGAAGGCACTCGCGCGCCACCTATTGTACTTCTGCGTCGGAATGAAATTTCGAAAAATTTTAAATATGCAAAAGGAATCCTTTTAATGAAATTTTATTGTTACACTGCTTCTACTATTATTCGAAGAATATTATTCGGTTCCGTGTCCACTCAAACAATACAATTTTATAGTTTCGTGGAAACCGTCACATTTTTTTGCTAAGGTCTGTATAATATGCTAGACGCCGTTTCAAATATATTGTTTGAATTTTCTATCAAACATCACTATGACACTCTCTATCAATCTGTAACTATCCAAAACAATACATTTTCTATTGAATATTTTATCATTTTTACTTCAATTGTCCTTGTATCTATTTTTTAGTTATTAATCTCAGAACAGACGATCACATATTACAATATTCAGCAAAAATTTCTTTTACACCAAAGAGAAAATATATGTATATACTGCTTTAACAGTTTAGTAAATATTTTTTACCGTATTCACGGAGGAAAAATGAAAATTTATTTTCGTTACATAATCTAAAGAGTAACGTGATAGACTAGTATGATTCAAATGGCCAAAAATGGGAAAAAAAGATAACTTTTTGGTGACGATATTTTAAGCTATTTTGAAAGAAGATAAATTTTTGTGGGATTAAACGCAATTCGAATGTAAGAGGAAAAAATGTACGGGAAACGTTTTCTGAAACATCAAATGTCATTTATGTGAGTGCCGGGCAGCGGTACATGACAGTTCGTGTGAAAGATCGAAACCATTAAAAACACTTTCACATGAACTTATTTTTCGTTGAGACTCCTACATATGGGGGCTCGTCCGGGATGGGGGGTTACAGCGGCAGAGGACCGGCCAGTCACGATGAACAACAATGCCACGCGAAGAACGGTGGAGCGGGCAACAATGAGGCGTTGAGAGAGAACACCGTTCCAGAAAGAGAGAGGGGAGTACACTCGCGAAAGAGAGCGCACTGCTGTTGGGACGCAAAACCCGAGAGAGAAAGAGAGAGGGGAGTACACTCGCGAAAGAGGGCGCGGCGCGCACTGTTGTCGAGACGCGAAACCCGAGAAAACGGACATTCGGCCTAGTTAGGTAGCTTTCAGCTTGCGTAATTAAATTCAAATACAACGCAAAACAAATATGAACACTCTATTATACAATTTTGAACTTGATGTTACGGTTACACAAAGGACATGGACAAATTAATAGTTTTCGTTGCATATAAATGCGAGCAATTTGAAAAGAAAGATGTGAAGCTCGTATGCATACTTCTATCATTTTTCGGTATTCAATTTTCTGTAAAAATTCGCTGGGCCACGTGTGAAGGCACTCGCGCGCCACCTATTGTACTTCTGCGTCGGAATGAAATTTCGAAAAATTTTAAATATGCAAAAGGAATCCTTTTAATGAAATTTTATTGTTACACTGCTTCTACTATTATTCGAAGAAT
>NW_026531486.1:0-2832 GCF_026283585.1 Hylaeus volcanicus | reverse complement strand
CAAAAAACTTTTGTGTGAAATTGTAGTTTATTAACTACTTTTTTTTTTATAATCAATGATATTCTACATATTCTCGGAAATCTCTAGAATATAGTTCAAACAACAATTATTAGTTTATATAATTAGCGAAATTAACAAGAAAATACGAAAAATCGGTAGAAATATAGAAGCAATAAGTATTCGCACGGTTCTTATGACGAACAAGTTACAGTTGAATTTGTAAAGACTTAAAAAAAAGACTTAAAAAATGCTCTAATAAAGGAATGAAAGAAGATCCTACCCTGAATAACATCGACATTTATGATAGTTAATTTAATGCCTAGAAGAGTTGCAGTAATTATAGAATCAAAGGAAATCCCACAAAGTATTAATTATTTATAAATTAATGTAAATTTCGTTTTTTTTTAAATGAAGTTTTAAAAACTTAACAATTGTACGAATACTTACTGCTTTTATATTTCTATCGATTTATTGTTTTTTTTTTTGTTGATTTCTCACTTATATAAAACACCTAATCTTTTCGTACTGTATCTATTCTAGAGATTTCCAAGAATATGTAGAATATCATTGTTTATACAAAAAAAAGTTAATAAATTACAATTTCACATAGTTTTTTTGGAAATTCGGTGTACGGTCGGTTTTCTTCAAGATCATAGGTTACTATAATGAAAACGTTAAAACTAAATACATAAATTACACAATAACAATATGATATTTAACAAAATCCAACCAAACAAAGCGAATTCCGTTTCTCGCCGTAAACATCGTACAATACTTATTCCTATTTAATTGCTTTATGATAGAAACGCAAACCGCCGCTTAAAAGTGGGGCACTTAAAATGGTTTTCATTTAGCGAAAACAAACCAATATCTTTCCCCGTTTCTTCTTCACGAATGAAAACTCGGTGAGAGTAATCGTTCCATTTAACTTTAAATGGAAGAACCGTTTCGCGGGGAAACATTAATTTTCAGAACGTTCTCCTAGCTCTATTACATTACTTTACAGTAAACGTGAACGAATTTGCATGCATATTAAAACAAGTAATCGAAATGTCATGTTCCAGGGTGCTTTATAAAACATTAGGTACACGAGGCGTTTAACGCGGTATAAGTACCCGTAGAAGAAGCGCAATTAAAATTGTCATTTTTATTCAACGTGTGGCCGATCTATTTCATCCTTTATTCGCTTCTCGAAATTTCTGTCCTGATGAAAATTTTACTCATCCCTATAAGATAGGAAACCTTATGCGACAGAGAACCTGTTACTGCGGAATATCCAAGGTAGCACGCGGTTCGGAAATAAAAATTGGACTTCCGTTATCCAGATAAAAGCACAAGGTGGCGCAGCACATTTATACGACCCCCTGCAACTCGTCACAGAGGCGTTCGAAAATTCAAACTTAAACAAAAACAAACCGTTGAATGCAAGCATCGTATCCAATTTTTTTAAAAAAGATCGACGATCTATGATAACATTTCTGCTTTTGTACCCATTTCGAATAGATTCTGGCGAGCCAGCTAACCGAAGCACGAGCGTCACAACGGAGTTTGAAAATATGAAGTCGCGAACAAAAGGTTATTGGTTATTGAGAAGCGAAACGGGTTCCCTTCTGTTGCATTATAAACGAGAACAAATTTGAACGTTGAATCGTTGCGAATATAATCAGGTTAAAGAGTGAAATTGGAATTTCAAACTTATATTAAACGTGAACATTGTTTATTGTTTTGTGAATACGATCGATGAGACTATTCAAAAGGGAATAACAGGTTTTCCAAAGGTGGCTTTAGAACTGTTTTCTAGCTTACAGTTCCAAAAACATAGGGAAATGAAAACCGGATTTGCAGAAGTTTCCTCGTTTCTTTTTTTTTTTTTTCTTTCGTTGATTTGGAGCAAAATCTCGTTTATTCGTGCATGCAATTCATAATATGCGGCATTCTCAAGACGCTGTGCCCCTTGTCTTAATTACCACGGCCTTCCGGGTGACCCTTTTCATCCTGAAGGACCCAGAGTTTTCACGTTGGGAGTTTCTTTCCCTCGGCGTGCTGTTTAATCGAAAGTTCCACTCGAGTTTTACCGCTGCAGTACTCGTGTTTCTTTTATCGTTCCACATTTCTTCTTTGCCGACACGGTTTCTCCCAGTTTTTCTTTCACCTTTCCAACCCCCTACAAATTCAGCGTTTTTCGTACGGAGGGGGGAAGGGGGGCCAGGGGAATTTAAAAGTTACCGTACGTAATAGTAAATAAACCGAAACGTGAAAATCTCGTTTGTATAGCACGCGAAATTTCGCGCGAAAAAGAAAAGAATTTGGAATAGGAGCCAAACAAAGGAACATAACTGAACCCGTCATTTATTTATTTCAGATTGTTGTTTGCGTCGAAAATGCCCTGTCGTGAAATTTCAATTCATATTTGTATGATTTCCTTACATTGGTCTTGTTATTTTCATTGCACGTGTGAAAGCAACGCAAACTGTAAAAATATGCACGATGTTCCATTAAAACTGAGTCATTTTTAAACATTTACGTTGGAAATATCCTGTTGTAATATTTCAATTTATATTTGAATGAATTCGTTGCATGGTGGGTTGTGTTACTTTAATTACTCATGTGCAAGCAAGGCAAACGAATAGTACTTTGGAAAAATATACACGATGGTGCATTCAAAGTGGGTCACGTTTAAACCTTTTGAACGGTGATCATTGTTTTCAACGGATAGAAATATTTGATACATCTTTTAGTATTTAAAAACACTAACCACATCATCCATGTGCACATTATTTAAAACTGTATTTATTAAAAAATAATAATAAAACTGATACGATACACGATGGT
>NW_026531485.1:0-2934 GCF_026283585.1 Hylaeus volcanicus | reverse complement strand
TGTATTTATTAAAAAATAATAATAAAACTGATACGATACACGATGGTCCATTCAATGTAGGTCACTTTTAAATCTTTTGAACGGTGATCATTGTTTTCAACGGAGAGAAATATTTGATACATCTTTTAGTATTTAAAAGCACTAAGCACATCATCTATGTGCGCATTATTTAAAATTGTATGTATTAAAAAATAATAATAAAACTGATACGATATACGATGGTGCATTAAAAGTGCGTCGATTTTAAACCTTTTGGATGTAGGCCATTGTTTTCAATGCGAGAGAAATATTTAATATATCTTGTAGTATTGAAAAACATATTTTTTTTAAATCGTATCTATTAAAACAAAAATAAAATTGATACGCTAATAAAGAAGCTCGTGAATTTAATATAATAATCTACAAGTATAAAATGGACCTTTCTGAAGCATACCGCAATACTCGAAATTTGTTAAAAAAAATATTCCGCTTTTAATTCACGTGAAATTGTCGATAAATATTAGGTTGTCCAGAAAATTCGTGCCAATTTTTAAGAAAAATTCAAAGGCACATCAAAGGCAAATTGAAACAACACATATGTTTCTTTTGCTTAAAACTGTTTCGCAAAACATTATTGGTCTAGTGGTAATAAAAATTAAACAAATTTTTTTATTAATTCTTTCAGCCGTAACGATAGCATACATGTTACTATTGAACAATATACAGTTTGTATACATATACTACTTGTATAATATGAACGTCTGGTACAACGTAGTGACATGTGTACCATGAATGAATTCACAAAATTATAAAAAAAAAAAAGAAACATGAATACGTTATTCAAATAATCTTGATTGATTTCATAGTACAATTTGTACACCGTGTGCGACGCGTGTGCCTTGTTCAAGTCGGATTCTTGAATAATTCAGTAAACTCATAAAAAAAAAAAAGAAAAAATAGAACCGAGAGAAACAATTGGTTCCGTCGGCTGTCGTGGAAAGCATGCATTCGTTTCGCGTAACCGAGGGGCACGCGAACGTACTTTGTCGTGGATAATTGAAGTTTGAAAAATACATGACCGACCCGACAAATTTCATGAGAAATCGGAAAAACAATTTCGCAGGATAATCGCGGCGGCCAGGGGTACAGGAAGACGTCCCAGCGGTTACTAACAACAGGGTGAAATGAAACGTGAATAAAATATAAAGGACGACTACCCTTCCCTTTGCCTCCAGCAGGATGTCGGGCGTACGTTCGAATGATTTAGTGTAGTGGAAAGCTTTGCAGATCCGAGAGAATCGCAAACGTATTCCGTCTGCCCCATCCGCTTCTGTTTTTACCTACCCTTTCCCGCTTCTCTTCGCGTCCTATTTGCCCTTTACACGCTCCGCACCGTTTGTCCCTTCCACGGCCAGCTTTCTTTTTGTTTCGCCTCTTTACTCTGCACCTCTCGATTTTATTCATCCCCGTGAGTTTTGTACCCTTCCCCTCCCTCTCCGTCCCTACCCCCTCCTCTTTAACCCGTCGAACCCCGTTTCTCCTCTTTTTAGAACCGTGTTTTCGCCAGTTTTTGTTTTTTTTTTCTTCTTTTTTTCTTTATTCTGCACATCGTTCGTGCTTTCCGCTTTCTCCTGCGCGTCCTGTGTGTTCTCTGATATCTTTATATCGTCGTATATTTCCCCGTGCCGTTTATACCGTCGTCGTTTTCTGTTACGTATTCCTTGAAGCATTTTCTACCCTCGTGTGTTCTCGAACAATTTCGAGGTGCTCGAGATTTCGCATTCTAGACGCTGATATTGTTTTGGAGTGACTCGAAATTATTAGCTCACGCAGGGATTGGTAGAGGTACGAAGGGTAAAAGAAGAGTTTTTAAAGATTTTTCCGTGATTTTTGTTTTATAAATAGGATATTAAGATTATGGAGTTATAAGAATATCAAAAGAAACGACGATTTATGATCGGTTTCTTTGCTTAGATATCTTCACACTCCTGAATGGTTATCAACTCCCTAAAATATTGCAAATGCAACTTCAAGAAGTAAACTATTGAGAAGTAATTGTTTTTAAATTAAAGAAACTTTTGTCTAACATAGGCACATGCTAGCAGTTAACTATTACGCGTTTGTGTACAAAATTTCTCTCTTTGATTACTGTGACGAACACCTGGTACCTCAAGCAACGCGGAAAATTTCTTCTTCGCTAAGCTATTTCCTTTTATTAAGTTTCTCCTTGAAACCTTTCGGTAGAGATTCCTCGCCAACAACGGTTCCCAGATTCTTGGGGGTAAATCTGCAATTTTTTTATCGCTATACAGCCCTTCGTCTACTACCTCTCAAGAGATCGTAGCCTAGCACGGTATCTGCGAAATTTCATCTCCACTGATACCTTCCAGATGCCGTGCATATTTCATGGGATCTCGCTACACCTTGGTATCTTTTTCTGACGAGTGTACGCTCGCTATCCACCTTGGAAATAAATACATGACCGTTAGGAAGAATAAAACGCTTGACTTTTCAGGGAATGGTAGCCACGCGTCCATCGAATGATGAATTTTCAATATCTCTGATTCGAAATTCACTCCTGCTCTTGAGTAGAAGATAAAGAATCGAATGTTTCCTTTGTACCTTGTGTCGTGACATTTGTTCGCACGATATGCTTTAAAGTTTGGGTACATATGTTAGTAGGGTAGAAATTGTACCAGATCTAACCCATATAACAAGTTTCATCCAAATACAGTCACTTTTCGCAATTTTCTGCTGTATTTGATCCGCCATTTTGAATTCCTAAATTCTGAGTTCAGATTTGGAATCAGCAATCCTAAAAACCCTTCCATACCAAGTTTCATCAAACTCGTTCGAAGAGAACGATATACAGTGTGTGTAGAATGTATTTGTACATCGATCAATTTCCCAAAAAACTTTTGTGTGAAATTGTAGTTTATTAACTACTTTTTTTTT
>NW_026531484.1:0-11050 GCF_026283585.1 Hylaeus volcanicus | reverse complement strand
ATTCCCAACTATTGGAAACCGTTGGTCAACCATAAATGCTACTAGGGCGGGGCTAACTTCACACACATTCGTAACCAGTTCTTCTATGGCTTCATCATTCGTTTTCACGCGGGCTAAATATGAACGGAACAGAACAAATAAAAACTATACTGGTATATACTGGGCGTCCCAAAACTCGCGTAGCCGCCGGAAATGGGAGGTAACTGAGACGATTCTGAACAACAATTTCCTTTGCAAAAATGTCGAATGGGGCTTCATTTTTGAATTATTATCGATAAGCACCGACCAACTCGAGCCGGGACTGGCTGGTTACGCTAGGTCGCCATGTAGCAGACTGAGCGCGCGCTAATCGGGCACTGTGATTGGTCGGTGTTTTTCGTTAATAATTCAAAAACAAAGCCAACACATCCGACATTTTTGTAAAGGAAATTATTATTCAGAATCGTCTCAGCTACCACCCATTTCCGCCTCCTACGCGAGTTTTGGGACATCCTGAATATGTATGTTCCACTGCTAATCAAAAGAAAATTTAAATAAATAATGGCTTGTTGACTTACCAAGTATAAATTATTCAAAAGAATATTTACTTTCTATAAAGAATTTTACTATCCACCTCTAAATTTAGAAGAAAAACAGAAGTTACGCTCAATAGACGCCACTACTTAGTACACACTTTTGTTCACCATTTGAGTAATTACAAATTGAACATCAAAATCTATTGGTAAACGCTTCAAAAATGTACTAGCTTTAGAATAAATCTTAAGCAATGATAGGAAACAAAAGAAATCCATTTAAAATGTAAAATTTTAAATGGATAATTTGTATACGTACTAGTTTTGTCCAAAGTTGATTCAGAAAAGAAAAATGCGTTAACGAAAGCCAGTACCAAATCACATCTAAAATCCAGGTTCAAAAGGTTTGAAAGAAACAATCAGACGTAGTGAGGAGACAAGCTACCAGCAGCAAAGTAGCTAGACTTTTTAGTGAGCTGTGCCTGAATGGCTCTGGTTGACCACTTGATTTGGAGCCAATTGTATTAATAGTAGTTCGTGTATTGTACCGTCAGCCCTTTTAGAATTCTATGTATGCATTTTACTTTTCCATTGACGAAGCGATTGGTCTATCTCCTTCTCATCCTCGACTATCGGCTATAACTGTCATTCGTTAAATGACAGGCATACATTACGATATTATTATTGAATTACGACGTATCCGAGGTAGAAAAGAAAATGACAGGTGCGGGGAACGCCAGTCTTTCGCTGTGACAAGTGAACATTTACGGAATATCCTCAATATTTTAAGCACGGTGGTTACCATACCGCGTCGACTGTTAAATTTCAGCAATTTGTCGCAAGACTTTTTCATTGATGAATATTTCAATTCGTCGATTTGGAGCCAATTGTAGAATCGAAGACATCTGAATTCGTAAAGAAATGCGTTTCCACGTTAAGGGTAGCCAACAGTCTTTTCGAGGAGTTGGAAAGAAATACGTCTAAGAAAGTTTTCGTTTAAAAGTTAGACATCGCAGCAATAAGTAAACTATCGAATTTTGTTGTAGTGCCACGTGAAACGATAGGCCACAGTACTAAAGTGATTAATATCGGGAAAATGACTTTTACCGGTGAGATTTAACTTATTTTAATTTGTTTTGTCAAATTATGTTGTGGTCCCAAGCTATTAAATCATTCTAAACCAGTGGTCAGGGCCGGTTTTAGCAATATTGGCGCCCCGGGCAAGATTATCGTGACGCCCCGTCAGGGGTATATACAGGGTGTCCCAAAAATGTTGTAAAACCTTGAAAGAGGTGGTTCAGGAGGTGATTTGAAACAACTTCTTCCTTAGCAAAAATGCCGGTGGAGTCGTATGTAATGTTGCAATAGCTTCGAAAAATCACCGATTTGTCAGAACCGTTTACTTTACCCCATATAGATGAACTCATATGCACAAAAAGATGATGGAAAGTACCTAATCGAGAGAAATTAATTGTATGAAATAACAGTTAGTACTTTCTCATTAAAGTTTATTTTATGAACACGTATGATTTACTGGGAATAAACGACATGTTCACTTCAAAGTATAGAAAATGTAATTCTTTGTTTGAAATGTACAGTTATTTAATAAATGTAGATAACAAAATTCTTACTCTCGATAGGCAAGTGAGTTCTTTGGTATAGTAATATCAAAAGATATCAAAGAAATATATGTACAACTGAGTAAATCGTATTACACCATTTAATAAACAGTTGATAATTAAAACACGTGTTCAATAAATCGCCTTTATTAAACATTGCGTTTAGGGTTTCTTTTGTTCTTCTGAATATATCTGTCTGATAGTACATATTGTAATATAAGTTGTAATTTTTATAATTGATACTTCTCCAGTAATAACAGCGGGAGGTAACATTCTGTTGATTCAATTATCTATATACATATATAAAAATTAACTATACAATACATATATAATACATCAAATAATACATAATAATAGACAAACTTCAGATTAAAAGTATAAATTTTTCTTAATGCTTAGACAGTAGAGATGGGCTAAACTCTTATGTAAATAATAATCATGAAAAACAAAAGATACATAGTATTCGATATTCGTAGAATTATACATTAAAATTTGAAATGTAGAATGAAATACTTAAATAATATTGAACGTTACGTTATATGTGAATTTGTATAAATATTCTATACAATAAATGTTGCTCATGAATCATTATACTGTGCTTTAATTAATCATCTCTGTTAGAAAGAGACGTTCGAATGATTATAAATGGTATTTTATAGATGTAATTAGTTCTATAATTTTATAAATTGCTTGGATTTACAAATTGCATTTCAGGGCAAAATTTTATTACATAAGTAATGAAAGCGTACATAAATCTTACGTATACTTACTGTGCTTTAATGAACTTTCACCGTAGTCTACATTTTTGTATATTTACATCATGAACTGTTATTTCGAGTTCAATATTCCACTACGCGTTTGATTACAATTTTTCATTTTAATTTACTTTCGACTGTGCGTGTGAATAATATATGCCACATTAAACTATGCTATACGCATATATCAATTGGTTCGGATATGCGCACAATTTCTCATCTTCTTAACTAAAAATATCAATTACTCCACTTAAAGTAGTGTTCAAATGATCAATATTTGGATAAACTGTAGTCGAAGTAATCGAAGCCCTACTATAACTAAAATTACATTTTAATTATAGTTTGAACGCATTTGAATGCATATCTCTACAAAATACACAGAAGCGACTCAAACTTATGCAGACAATGCGCGGAAGCCGAAGAAATAACAAGGCATATTATATGCGAGTGCCCAAGACTGATTACGACTAGGAGGAAACACCTAGAACAACCCTTCTTAGAACCAGACATGATATCAACGCTGAAACCAGTCAAAATAGCATCCTACATAGCAGAAATTAACCCATGAAAATGAACGAAGCCTAACAAGTAGCAGAAATACATAATTACATCCCACGAGGGTAAAAGATGGCGCGTGTAACTAAGGAAGACTCAAAAACCGCTCCGACACAAAGAGGAGCCACAGGGGACACCTTGGTATGGAGGTCAACTGTGGCATCTCGCCGAGGAAGGGGTCTACTAGCACGGCGCGAGGACGGGGCCCCCTTCCACATGCGCCACAAACACACAAGCCAAGTGTATAACACGACACCCCCAGCAATGGGTGTACTACAAATAAACTAACAATAACCATCGTAAGTGAAGGGCTAGCGCGCTTCCCCCTAGAATGGGAAGAGCTCAGACCTAGGACGGGTGGTGCCCGTACCTGATATACACACCATCATACAAAAGGGGATTACGGAACCATGAAAATGGATCCAACAACCTTCCGTAAGAGGTGATGTCCACTACCAACAAAAACCTCCCAACAGGGAAAGGGGGATCCTAAGCGAACTCTGAGGCGGGTGGTCACCGCACAATAATCACAATCGTGCCAGCAAGGAGTGAGAGCTACGGGGACAAACGAGACAAACTGTAAACCCAAATAGGATAGATCCGTGATAGGAATAGGTAAGATCGGCGGAGGAGGACGAGCAGCTGCGGGGCTGCCTTGACCTCCAAGATGCAGCTCGAACTACTCTGCGGTTCTTAATTAGAGGACCCGCGGGGTGTCAAAAAACAGAGACAAGCCGGTAATCCAAATGTCGAGCGATGTCAACGGGACACCGCCGGCGTAAGGAATCGAGTGGGATAGGCTAATCAACTAAGGAAGAGGGAGGGCTATAGACTTGCTCGCAACCCAGACATTACCTCTCGGACAGAGGCCGGTGAGGAAAGAGGGAAGGGGGAGTGCTAGGGAATAAAGTCAGGGAGGGGGAAGGGGGGTGGTAAGCTTGAAGGTACGAAATCCAGCCTGGGTTACGGAACACGTAGGCTGAGAAAGGTGACCGACTATCGGCCCAGGAATAAAATGATAAGGGGTGGATAGAGCTCTCAGTCACGATGGCACGGCGCAGAGGGAAACATGCAGGCTAGCACTGCAGGTCCTTAGGGATGTGGATTCCCCGACGTCCAACTCCGCTTCGGCATTACCGAGATATAGGTAGAATGGCCCCACCCAATGATGGACCGCCCCGTGAAGTAGCGACGTCCTCGTGAACGATGGCCCGGGCCGAATGAAAGCGAGGACCCAGCGAGAAACGGGTAGAATCAACGGCTGGGTGACTGTCCTCTCCTGTCTTACTGCTAGACCGGGGTGACCGGAACAGGGGCTAAGACCCACGTAGCCAAAAGGACCTCGGGGGGCCGCACCGGGGGCCCCCTCCGGCCAACAAAGCAAAAACTATACAAAACTATGTCGGTGGAGCGCCCGTGGTAGCATACAAAAGCGGCCACCTAGCGCGTAGCCAACGCTACCGCGGCCAATGCAACGGTATACTCGCGCTCTGATTGGTCAGTGTTTTCCGTTAATATCTCCTCAACGAAGTCTCAGACAATATTTTCGCTAAGGAAAAAGTTGTTTCAAATCACCTCCCGAACCACCCATTTCAAGGTGTTACAACATTTTTGGGACACCCTGTATATCGGTATATTCGTATACTAGAGACACCGGACTGCGACGCCTCCAAAAATCTGGCGCCCCGGGCGGTTGCCCGACCGCCCCCCCCCCCCCGATTCGCTGTAGTTTATCTTTTTTGGGGGGGGGGGGGGGGGGGGGGAGAGCACCGGTGCACTCCCCGGTGTTCTTTTGGGCTCTTGGCACTTTGGCCGGGTCCACGGTCACACCGGCTTAAGCGATGAGCTTTGGGCCGGCGGGAACTCATTACCTTAGCTTCCTGTTTCGACCCCGCCTTTTGGGCGATCCTCGTTTTCTCTTTGACCCGGGCCTATCCTTTCAAGGATGCGCGCTACTCTGCTGGGGGTGGTCCATTATTAAGCGGGACCATTCTACCTATTTCTCGGTAATGCCGAAGCGGAGTTGAACGTCGGGCAATCCGCATTCCTCAGGACCTGCAGTACCAGCCTGCGTTGTTCACCCCTTTACACTATGAATCAAGTTGAGGGTCCTATCCACCCCCTGTCATGCTATGCCTGAGGTCGTTATTCGATCCTCGCTCTCAGTCAGAGTGTTCCGTATCTCTGCCTGGATTGGTTCCCTTTTAGTGTTACCACCCCCTTCCCCCCTTCCATTTCATTCCCTAGCACTCCCCCCGACCCTCTTGCCCCTACCCACCTCCTTTGGAGGTTCTAGCTAAATAGTCGCGGGTTTGCAAGGTTTCATCCCCCTCCTCTTTTCGATTAGATGGTTATTGTGTTCTGCTTCGGTGGACGCGCTGAGGCGCAGTCGGCGCGTCCCTGCTTCTGACATGGTACCTTTGCCTGTTCCGTGCTCTACTCGCTCTTGCTATTTCCTCTAGTTCTACACCCTGCGGAGAGGGGGTCTCCGCAGTGTCGTTTGTGTGCGATTTTCCTGCGAGACATCCCTCGATTCGTCTGGTGCCCGTGTTGCTATTTGTTTGTTCTATGGCAAGGGACACCACCCCTTCCGTGGGGTCGGTGGATCCATTTACATGGTTCCGTGACCCCTTTTCATACGATGGTGGATGTCCTTAGCTGTGGCTCTGCCGACATTTCTGTCAACGTGCCATAATCCTTACTGTGGCCATGTCAGCATTGCTGCCAACGTGCCATATCACTTCCTCAGGTGTTTTGTCCGCGGAGGACTAGCCCCGACTCCCCGGCTGAGGGTATTCCATCCTAGACGGTCTTTCCTGCCGGGGAGCTTCCCCTATCCGCAAGCTGGGGACGCGCCACGTAGGGGTTCACCTCCCCTCCCACTTGGACAACCAAATGGGTGGGTGCCCCCCCCCCCCCCTAACGTCGACCCTGCCAGTGGTGCACAAAATTTAGCTTATAAGCAAATTCGGTCACATGTTAACACATTCCACGCTGGTCCCGCAAAAATGCCGAATTTTCAGTCTGTTCTTTGATCCGGCTTTCTCTATCTATGAACGTTTTACGCTTTGATGTGCGTGTACTAGATATCGTTTATTTAATTTTGCATTTGTTTTATATAAAAACAATAATTTGAAAGCAACGAGAATTCTACAATGGCGTATTCAAAAGTCAGTATCTATTTGTTTGATGTATTTATTGTTTCGGTTGAAAAGTATAATAAGTTTCATTATTACAAAATTCTGTACCTTTTTACCAATATAATATGTATGAATGAATTTCATGTGAATCATAAAAATACATTCTACCATGCGATCGGAAATTTTATTAATGTGATACAAGGTTAATTAAATTTTCTATACAGATTAACATTTCTTTACGAAACTTGACAGAAGCATTATTCAAAACATGTACTTTTAAAATATTTACAAAACATTAAAAGTAGATATTCTATACCATCAAGAAGTGTTTCTAAATATCAGTATTTTTCCTAACTTGAAAGGTGGTATTTTACTTTAATGTGAGACTTGTTTCCTGTTACTCTATTTCGCTCACTCTTGCTGTCACCCCAGGCATTTTCTACGTTGTAGAATATACACGAGGCGGGATCTCAGTTCGAGATAATAATCACTACCTATTCCGCTTTCAAGTGAACTGGCGCTCAGATCGTATCACGTAAAAGCGAGAATTACTGTATGTAGGCCATATTTAAGAGTAAACATTGTAATCGTCACCTGGTGCGATCTAATTCCATCGCATTAAAAACATTGATATTTTTTCTATGTATCATTGTATCTTCACGAGAGTGTTAACGATGGATTCCAAAGATTCTTGAAATGAAAATAAGTTCAAGCATGGTCGCATTTATAGTCCTTTAAATTATATATATTTAAATGTTTCCAAAAGTGGTTCGAATAACGATTAAAAATAGTTTAAATCATATCTGGTTTGGACTCACTTTCAATGCAGAAACATCGTCAATTCATCGATAATACTTTCATGCAGATGTTGGGTCACTAGAAAGAGATCATTATATTAATATTTTTCAGAATCAAAATAAGTGTTGCCGATGAAAAGTGTCTAGCTTTAAAGGAGACATAACATGGTAGTAATATTTTTTTCGTAGATGATGTAGAGGAGATTTGAAAATGAAGTTCATTTTCTGCATTTCGATGACTAATTGTATTCCGCGCCTTCTCCTCAAATCACATGGTAATATCCTACTTTATACCAGACTTTTTTTTTTACGTGGAGAATGCTTTTACGTACACCCCCCCTCGAATGGGAGGGGGGTAGTGTGGAACTCGCCCCTCTGAGGGGGGATACGGGAATACCCACTAAACTCCACGGCGACTCTCGGACGCCCTTCCGGCTTCTGGCGTATCGGGGGAGTCACGGGAACTCTTGCAGAACACTACCGCGACTCCCCCTAGCCTTCGATCGGTCATCTAGCCTTTGATGGCCGGCCGTGCCCCGAGAGGGGGATATATTGACCCCCCCTATCACCTTCCATTCTGCAGTGCAGGGAGGCTGCGCCCCGCACTGCTCCATCTCGGCGGCCGCTTTCTACAGCTCATTGCTGGTTAGTTGGCTCGTCAGGTCGGCACCCCCACCCGCATGCATCTTCGTGTATTCGTGTTATTGGCTAGGTCAAAATAAGCATTTTTGGTATTGGCCTAGGCAAACGCTGCCGTGCGACAAAGGCCGCTAACAAGATAGAGCGAGAGAGCAATAGAAATCATTGGCGTAACGTTAACCCTCGGACAGCGGACGGTCGCACAAACGACGTAGCTCTCCAGTCGTTGAAAAAGGATAGAAGAAAGAAAGTAGTGGACCTTACGCGTATGCAGCTTGGCTACTCAAAAAAATGGGAGAATCTGGAATGGTTTAGGCGGACCGAGCATCCCTCTCTCTAGAGGACCGAAGATGCGTGCGGGTGGGGGTGCCGACCTGCCGCGAGCCAACTAACCAGCAATGAGCTGTACAGGCTATATACACATGGCCCCCGCCCTGGGTATCGCGGCCGCCCGGGGAGACAGTGGTTATATATGCCGTTCCCCATCTCTTGTCACCCTCCAGAGTGATCAGCCGGCGGCGGAGGTTGATTTCAACCGTCCCCACCGGCAGTCACCATCCCTATCCCGGGGACCCGATGACGTGCCCCTGCCAGATCGCCACCGCTCCCGGGACCGTCGAGCGGGATCGGCAGTCTCTCGATCCCGCTCTGCGGCCTCCTGCGAAGAGGTTATCTCGCAGAAGGAGACCGCCGCCCTCCAGTTTACTTTATACCAGGTTTGCCACGACGTTTATAGTTCCAAAAAGTTTCACCGGCGCTGGCGTTCCGTAGTCCCCGGCGCATAGTGGGACAAAACGGCTCTCGGCAATCAAAAATCCGTAACTTTGGTTCTCTTGAAAATATTTTAATGAAATTTTAGGAACTTATTCCCTATACTATGATACTTAAATTGTATGAGCATAAATCAATTAGAGCTACAGGGTGTCCAAATATTCACATATAAAGTGTAACGCGTTCAATATCTTTCACTTGTTTGACATACTTATTGTTATTTAACCAAAATTCGACTCAAACCTCTTATTAACTATGACAGGAATGTATTTAGTAATTTAAAAATGACAAGATGTACGTAATAATCATAGAAGTAAGCGTACAAACGTTACGCTTACTTCTATGATTATTACGTACATCTTGTCATTGTCGAGTCACAAACGTACATACCATTTTCTGCATGAGTCCCACTAAGTACAATCACCAATTTTTCAAAAAGGGGCATGAAGGAGCACCCGATCTTTGCAGAATCTGATAGAGGATGGTTCACTCTTTCCTGTAATAGCAATTAAACCTTGGACAATTGCGGATAATTTTTTATAACCATCCGTAAAGTTACAATTTTACTTAAATGTACTTCCCAACCAGACCCTATTATTTAAAAAGTTGTTAACATTTTGACTTATTTTATACATTGAATACTATCTATACAAATCTAGTAAACATTATAATTCATTTGAATATCGTCTTTCTGAGCAAAGTTTTTTAGAATCGTATATTGAAGTTAGGAGTAATATCGTAAGCGTTTTTCTTGGACGAATTTCAACTGCTTTTGAATGCGCACCACAGCAAAACGAAAGCAAATATCAAAAAACGGATTGCACTACTTTAAATAACAATTTATCCTCTATCGATATACGTAAACAGTTTTTCCATTTTTCGAATTCACGAAAATCGATTTTTGATCGCCGAAAGCCGTTTCGTCCCACCGTGCGCCGGGGACTACGGAATGCCAACGCCGGTGAAACTTTTTGGAACTATAAACGTTGTGGCAAGCCTGGTATAAAGTAGGATACTACCATGTCGCCAGTGTTGGTAGAGCGTGCGAAGGTGGCCGTGGAGGTTTTAGTGGGTTACAACCCCACACTCCCCCGGGCGGGTGGCAGGTGTCTGTTATCAGATTTCCTCCACGTAAAAAAAAAAAAAGGATACTACCATGTGATCGTCGTAGCTTCTTACAATTACGATAGAACTTCACTTAGGTAAGTTCGTTTAATCGTTTAATTTTATGTCACATAATGAAATGGAGTAACCCTGGTAGCAATTATTGTTGGCATTTTGATGAGCCATTGACCTGATATCGGTTGGCCAACGGTTAGGATTGTCGCCCTTTTCTTCAACTGAGCCAACGCTCACACCTAATGTAGGGTTCACGTTACTTTCAATATAAAAGGCCAACTGAAAATTTCTTTCCATAGGGCCAACTCTTGACTAGGTACAATAAACCAACAGTAAGCAGACAATTGACTCTACTACACTTCAATAAAACAGCTTTCAGAATGTTTTTGGAGATTATTTTCTTTTACATATGAGATTTATACTTTAATTGAATAATAAAATTGAAATAAAAACCAATTTGTATATTTGAAAAATATTTTATTTGAAATTTTGTAATGTTAGTCTTTTATTCAACTTTTGGGTGTATAACGTTCATTAACGGGCGTTATCCCCCTTTGTAAAGCTTTATTAAATTTTCCCATTAATTTATATGGAGGCCACATGCATTCTTTTTTTGAAGACATAAGCCACTCCGATCGTACAACACCAACACTTCCATTGTCACCATCTTGAGTTGCTTCAAATTCAATTACTTTGTACATTATGTAAAAATAAAATAGAAAAAATATTATATACGAAGCACGTCTAATCGTGATAAATGCACGCGTTCAACTGCATTAGTGCCTCGTCACTTCCTACCGTCGCCTTCGTCGATCAGTTCTTTGTTTTATAACCGTCGTTGTTAGGAATAAAAATTCACATGAACTAAAAATGTATATTAAATAGAACACAATAAAACAATACGCATTACTGTTGTATGAACGGATCTTTCGTCTTTCGAAACGGACAGCAAGACGCCATGCAACTGCACATAATATACATATAACAGTCATTTCACCTTTAACTCAAAAAATAAAACACTCGCGTTGCGAATTATATTCGTAATTCGCTGGCTTTGACTGGCTTCACGCACGTCATTTTCAATCATTATTTGTGTTTTATTGTAAATGTCAATGCGTAACATAAAATAAAGTAATGGATAAC
>NW_026531483.1:0-7893 GCF_026283585.1 Hylaeus volcanicus | reverse complement strand
AATATTCTACGAGGCTTCGTTGAGGAGATATTAACGGAAAACTCTGACCAATCAGAGCGCGAGGATGCCGATGGAACGTAGGCTACGCGCTAGGCTACGCGCTAGGCAGCTGCGCTCATACGCTACCGCGAGCGCTCCAACGGCATCCTCGCGCTCTGATTGGTCAGAGTTTTCCGTTAATATCTCCTCAACGAAGCCTCGTAGAATATTTTCGCTAAGGAAAAAGTTGTTTCAAATCACCTTCTGAATCACCCCTTTCAAACTTCCAACATTTTTGGGACACCCTGTATTTACTCCGTAATGAAAATGCTCCTTGTCGTACGAGCGGTAATCTAGCAAACGTTGGCAACCCTGGTAATTGGGTATGTATTTCTATCCGTCGTCTGCATTAAAGGGCAAGTGACAGCTCGAGCTATATTGTTGACATTCGTATGAAAATTACGCTTCGCGTTATAGTTACGAGAAAGTAATTTTGTAAACAATTAAGGTTAACGTACAACTAAGCGTTTCCTCGAATATAAAACGATCCGATTGAATCGATTCTCTCGAATCATGTATACAAGAAGAAAATCCAGGATCAAATGATAATCGGTGTCCGAAGAAATATAACGACATCGAGCTTAATAGATTTTAAATATTTAGTGATCACGTTCGAGTGGCATCTTTGAACTTTCCGGTCGTTTGATATCGATTAGTATCTCGTTTAGCAGTCGCAACAATGATCGTTGACTGGAAAACTCTATTCGAGCATCGTCGTAAACGTTGTTCTCGACGGTAGTACGTTTCCGACAGTGAACGATAAAGTGCGTGTGTAAATGTGAATCAATCCGTATGGTATTACGCGCAGAACCTACGGCGTCACTTTCCGAAAGAAAAAAAACAATCGTTTCTTTAATTAACGTTCCCTCGATTTTGATAAATTTATTAAAGATCTTGACGTTACTTTGGAGATCGCTGAAAGTAAGTTTCAACATAATCTCGTATAAAATTACCGTTTAATTTACAGATACAATTTTGACAAACGATTTTTTAAACGTAATCGACCCGTTCGTGATTTATTAATTTTTTACGTGCTTCTTATCTTGTATCTCGTTCAACAAAAATGAAAAAAAGATTTAATACATTCGTTAATACTCAAACGAATCGCAAATGTCACGCGCTCGTAATATCCGTGACGATAAGAACGAATTAATTAGCCTCGTCGGTTTGAAAATGAAAACTCGAATTCGTTTTCAACGTACACGGAAAATCGGTCGCTCAAAATGCGGCACGCAGAAAATTCGTGACTCGTTGAAACCCGTTTGCAACTGAAAAAAAAAAATAAAAAATGCGATGGGAACATCTGTTTACAATTGACGTTTCGCGTTAGTATCCTTTCCGTGTGCAACGAGTAACATCGAAGGGCACGCGTTTCTCGCGTATATCGTTTCTGCGAAACACGTCGTTGCGTATCCTAGATTTAGTATGAAAAACACCGTCGCGGTTAACGCGTGTACGTGTATTTATCTATCCCTGACATTTTCGTTTCTATTTATAGCGTCGCGTTTAAGGGTGTCGATAATACTCCCATTTAGTTTCACGTTTACGAACGCGGCGACGAAGTCCGACGATTGTTTTCGCGGATTTAGGGATCGCTCCCGATGGTGGTCCATTGTTTGATGCGTTCGTTCGTCGTTTCGTGAACGATAAGTTCGGCGGTGCAAAATCGATCGCGGTCGCGAGTGATAATCGGAGCAACGTGATCGATTCGAATCGGTGAAATCGTGACTGGAGTCGTCAAACGTACGAGGAAAAAGAGGTTTCGGTATGACCTGTGGCGGCGGCAAGGACTCGTTGGATACATCGGGCGGGGAGGAGGAGGCATGGAAGCTGAAGCTGGTCGGCATCGCCAGTCTCAACATCAGGGGCTGCAGCTTACCCTGCCATCCCCGGGAATCCCCGGACTGGACGTCGTGAGAGCCTTGCATCAGGTTAGGTTCGCTAATTGACCAGGATTCGTCAGTTGTTTGTGTTGAGGGGGTATCCTGAATTAGGAGGTCTAAAAACACCGGTTTTTCGTGAATTTTTTTAGGACGGTTACAAATAATTAATTCTATCGAACTTTTTTTATCCTATTTTCGTACATATTCGAGCAGTCCGTAGAAATTTGTTCAACAAGAAATATTCAAATTGAGTCGACTGCGACGCACATTTGTGGAGCACCTCGCAATTAAAACCTCCTATCGGCGGGAAAGATGCGGGTCGTAATTTTGGTTTGATACAAAAAAAAAAAAATGAAAAAAAACCCAAAAGACATTTTCATTTTCATACATTTTTCTTCTATGTGAACTAAGAGAAACCCGAAAAAAAATGATGAAATGTGAAATTACTGCAAGTTTGAAAAAAAAAAGAACGAGTTCTTCGGGTGAAGAAAGTCACTTTAACTCGATAAAAAAAAAGTTGTTTAAAATTTCTTTCGTATGAATTCCTTTTAGTTCGGTTTTTAGTAGAAATCGGTGAGGACGTACCTGTTCTCTATAATTACCGAAACTACAAACGAGTCAGATTTAAATTTTATTAAAATTATATTAACATTGCTTTCAGACCATATTATAATACATATATAATCTAAGAACAACACAATTCGTGAAACGAATGTTCTCTACCAATCAGAAGCGATTCACCGCATCTCTAATAAAGATGCTGTAGGGAGATTACGATTTCCGTAGCGTCGCGATTTGATTGTAATAGTTATTTCGTTCAAGTTCGTACGCTAGGGATTGACAAAGATAACGAACGATCACCGTATATTAACCAGCGAGAGTTTTCGCACGCGGTCACCGATTATCCTCTTAACTTAACGCGACCCGTACGTGTCTAATAACGAGGTCTTGACACTTTCGATAGAAATACCCATTAGTATTCGTGTGACGTCGCCGCGCAGTCCTACCATTAGTAGTCCATCCTGGAAACCACTAAAGTTTCTAAACAAATGATACTTCTCCTAGAAATTATTAGAACGTTGCCATTAGAACGTAGATTCCAATCGTAAGTCTGAAAATTGACGATGATAACTAAGATTACGATATTAGAAGAACTTTCTAAAGAAGAAATTGCGAGTGAACGGTGTGCTTGGGTCGATTGTAAATAGACGTAAGCGAAGATTGTAATGGACGTTTGATCGATCATTTTTCGAAGGATTAAGAATTAAAGTAATGTTTATTATTATTATTTTCCTTTAATCGCGAGATGGTCGTAGGGTCCTCTCACGGATGAGGCAAATGATACAGGGTGTCCCAAAAATGTTGGAGGTCATTGAAAGGGGTGGTTCGGGAGGTGATTTGAAACAACTTTTTCTTTAGCGAAAATGTTGTCCGAGGCTTCGTTGAGGAGATGCTAACGGAAAACCCCGACCAATCAGAGCGCGAGTATGCCGGTGGAGCGGTAGCGGTAGCGTAGACTATGCGCTAGGCGGCCGACCAATTGGAGCGCGGTCACCTAGCGCGTAGCGTACGCTACTGCGGGCGCTCCACCGACATACTCGCACTCTGATTGGTCGGCCGCCTACTGCGTAGCGTACGCTACTGCGAGCGCTCCACCGGCATCCTCGCGCTCTGATTGGTCGGGGTTTTCCGTTAATATCTCCTCAACGGAGCCTCGGACAACATTTTCGCTAAGGAGTAAGTTGTTTCAAATCACCCCCTGAACCACCCTTTTCAAGGACCTCCAACATTTTTGGGACACCCTGTATAATAAAGGTGGTAATAAAAGTATACAAAATAAATCTAGTTACAGCTTCGTCGATAAAATGAAATTGTTATAACAATATCATACATATTGTAAAATATTACGTCTGTGTTGCGAGTATGTTTGATAGATTGCATCGTGAACAACGATTAATTACATTAGTTCATATCATAAATGCACAAAATCCCCGGTCTATACATAAATATCTTCCTTTCTTTAATTTACAGTTTATTTCCAAATATACCGTCTCATAATAAGTTTTAATCAATGAATAATCACCAATTTTTCGATTATCACCTGTTTCCATTTAGCAAGTGAAAAATTGTTGATTATTCATTGATTAAAACTTATTATGAGACGGTATATTTGGAAATAAACTGTAAATTAAAGAAAGGAAGATATTTATGTATAGACCGGGGATTTTGTGCATTTATGATATGAACTAATGTAATTAATCGTTGTTCACGATGCAATCTATCAAACATACTCGCAACACAGACGTAATATTTTACAATATGTATGATATTGTTATAACAATTTCATTTTATCGACGAAGCTGTAACTAGATTTATTTTGTATACTTTTATTACCACCTTTATTATACAGGGTGTCCCAAAAATGTTGGAGGTCCTTGAAAAGGGTGGTTCAGGGGGTGATTTGAAACAACTTACTCCTTAGCGAAAATGTTGTCCGAGGCTCCGTTGAGGAGATATTAACGGAAAACCCCGACCAATCAGAGCGCGAGGATGCCGGTGGAGCGCTCGCAGTAGCGTACGCTACGCAGTAGGCGGCCGACCAATCAGAGTGCGAGTATGTCGGTGGAGCGCCCGCAGTAGCGTACGCTACGCGCTAGGTGACCGCGCTCCAATTGGTCGGCCGCCTAGCGCATAGTCTACGCTACCGCTACCGCTCCACCGGCATACTCGCGCTCTGATTGGTCGGGGTTTTCCGTTAGCATCTCCTCAACGAAGCCTCGGACAACATTTTCGCTAAAGAAAAAGTTGTTTCAAATCACCTCCCGAACCACCCCTTTCAATGACCTCCAACATTTTTGGGACACCCTGTATCATTTGCCTCATCCGTGAGAGGACCCTACGACCATCTCGCGATTAAAGGAAAATAATAATAATAAACATTACTTTAATTCTTAATCCTTCGAAAAATGATCGATCAAACGTCCATTACAATCTTCGCTTACGTCTATTTACAATCGACCCAAGCACACCGTTCACTCGCAATTTCTTCTTTAGAAAGTTCTTCTAATATCGTAATCTTAGTTATCATCGTCAATTTTCAGACTTACGATTGGAATCTACGTTCTAATGGCAACGTTCTAATAATTTCTAGGAGAAGTATCATTTGTTTAGAAACTTTAGTGGTTTCCAGGATGGACTACTAATGGTAGGACTGCGCGGCGACGTCACACGAATACTAATGGGTATTTCTATCGAAAGTGTCAAGACCTCGTTATTAGACACGTACGGGTCGCGTTAAGTTAAGAGGATAATCGGTGACCGCGTGCGAAAACTCTCGCTGGTTAATATACGGTGATCGTTCGTTATCTTTGTCAATCCCTAGCGTACGAACTTGAACGAAATAACTATTACAATCAAATCGCGACGCTACGGAAATCGTAATCTCCCTACAGCATCTTTATTAGAGATGCGGTGAATCGCTTCTGATTGGTAGAGAACATTCGTTTCACGAATTGTGTTGTTCTTAGATTATATATGTATTATAATATGGTCTGAAAGCAATGTTAATATAATTTTAATAAAATTTAAATCTGACTCGTTTGTAGTTTCGGTAATTATAGAGAACAGGTACGTCCTCACCGATTTCTACTAAAAACCGAACTAAAAGGAATTCATACGAAAGAAATTTTAAACAACTTTTTTTTTATCGAGTTAAAGTGACTTTCTTCACCCGAAGAACTCGTTCTTTTTTTTTTCAAACTTGCAGTAATTTCACATTTCATCATTTTTTTTCGGGTTTCTCTTAGTTCACATAGAAGAAAAATGTATGAAAATGAAAATGTCTTTTGGGTTTTTTTTCATTTTTTTTTTTTTGTATCAAACCAAAATTACGACCCGCATCTTTCCCGCCGATAGGAGGTTTTAATTGCGAGGTGCTCCACAAATGTGCGTCGCAGTCGACTCAATTTGAATATTTCTTGTTGAACAAATTTCTACGGACTGCTCGAATATGTACGAAAATAGGATAAAAAAAGTTCGATAGAATTAATTATTTGTAACCGTCCTAAAAAAATTCACGAAAAACCGGTGTTTTTAGACCTCCTAATTCAGGATACCCCCTCAACACAAACAACTGACGAATCCTGGTCAATTAGCGAACCTAACCTGATGCAAGGCTCTCACGACGTCCAGTCCGGGGATTCCCGGGGATGGCAGGGTAAGCTGCAGCCCCTGATGTTGAGACTGGCGATGCCGACCAGCTTCAGCTTCCATGCCTCCTCCTCCCCGCCCGATGTATCCAACGAGTCCTTGCCGCCGCCACAGGTCATACCGAAACCTCTTTTTCCTCGTACGTTTGACGACTCCAGTCACGATTTCACCGATTCGAATCGATCACGTTGCTCCGATTATCACTCGCGACCGCGATCGATTTTGCACCGCCGAACTTATCGTTCACGAAACGACGAACGAACGCATCAAACAATGGACCACCATCGGGAGCGATCCCTAAATCCGCGAAAACAATCGTCGGACTTCGTCGCCGCGTTCGTAAACGTGAAACTAAATGGGAGTATTATCGACACCCTTAAACGCGACGCTATAAATAGAAACGAAAATGTCAGGGATAGATAAATACACGTACACGCGTTAACCGCGACGGTGTTTTTCATACTAAATCTAGGATACGCAACGACGTGTTTCGCAGAAACGATATACGCGAGAAACGCGTGCCCTTCGATGTTACTCGTTGCACACGGAAAGGATACTAACGCGAAACGTCAATTGTAAACAGATGTTCCCATCGCATTTTTTATTTTTTTTTTTCAGTTGCAAACGGGTTTCAACGAGTCACGAATTTTCTGCGTGCCGCATTTTGAGCGACCGATTTTCCGTGTACGTTGAAAACGAATTCGAGTTTTCATTTTCAAACCGACGAGGCTAATTAATTCGTTCTTATCGTCACGGATATTACGAGCGCGTGACATTTGCGATTCGTTTGAGTATTAACGAATGTATTAAATCTTTTTTTCATTTTTGTTGAACGAGATACAAGATAAGAAGCACGTAAAAAATTAATAAATCACGAACGGGTCGATTACGTTTAAAAAATCGTTTGTCAAAATTGTATCTGTAAATTAAACGGTAATTTTATACGAGATTATGTTGAAACTTACTTTCAGCGATCTCCAAAGTAACGTCAAGATCTTTAATAAATTTATCAAAATCGAGGGAACGTTAATTAAAGAAACGATTGTTTTTTTTCTTTCGGAAAGTGACGCCGTAGGTTCTGCGCGTAATACCATACGGATTGATTCACATTTACACACGCACTTTATCGTTCACTGTCGGAAACGTACTACCGTCGAGAACAACGTTTACGACGATGCTCGAATAGAGTTTTCCAGTCAACGATCATTGTTGCGACTGCTAAACGAGATACTAATCGATATCAAACGACCGGAAAGTTCAAAGATGCCACTCGAACGTGATCACTAAATATTTAAAATCTATTAAGCTCGATGTCGTTATATTTCTTCGGACACCGATTATCATTTGATCCTGGATTTTCTTCTTGTATACATGATTCGAGAGAATCGATTCAATCGGATCGTTTTATATTCGAGGAAACGCTTAGTTGTACGTTAACCTTAATTGTTTACAAAATTACTTTCTCGTAACTATAACGCGAAGCGTAATTTTCATACGAATGTCAACAATATAGCTCGAGCTGTCACTTGCCCTTTAATGCAGACGACGGATAGAAATACATACCCAATTACCAGGGTTGCCAACGTTTGCTAGATTACCGCTCGTACGACAAGGAGCATTTTCATTACGGAGTAAATACAGGGTGTCCCAAAAATGTTGGAAGTTTGAAAGGGGTGATTCAGAAGGTGATTTGAAACAACTTTTTCCTTAGCGAAAATATTCTACGAGGCTTCGTTGAGGAGATATTAACGGAAAACTCTGA
>NW_026531482.1:0-1407 GCF_026283585.1 Hylaeus volcanicus | reverse complement strand
GAGAAACGGAGTTATAGTGGCGTTATTTAGCTGTTATCGTTGCCACCAAAAATTGCTTACGAAAAGACCGAACGAGATTTGCTGGCGCTGACGGAAAAAGCGAAGAGTGGGCGACGAACGTTATTCAACTGGAAAATTCAGGTACAACCAGGGGTGTGCGAATTCCCCCACCTCCGGCGACAAATCGATCCCTCTATTGCTTTCCATTTATCCATATCCGATTTACGCCACGACAATAGCCGATCGTCACGCGTTTCAGAATTAAACGTGCTTACCATTGTCGCTGGTTTTTACTGGTTTAACGTCAAGGGAGATTTCATTCCACAACAATGTAATACAAGACTAGTTAATATTAAAATTGGTTGTCCTTCCTGTTCGCCATCTACCAGTGAGTGTATTTGCTTTTACATCCTTTCTAATCCTCTTTATGCTCCCACAATTCAATGTTGCAGTTTAGTTTTCCTACAAACTTATACAGATTGTTCAAAAAAAAGGATTCAATATTTATGTGGTGTATAGGGCACACTGTACTGAGTAAAGAAGCTATAGTAAACATAGGTCCAAAGGTCAATCGTTTCTGAGATATAAACATTTTTGTTTGCTAGTATCATGATTGACTTACTTGCTTCCATCACATGCGATGTTTATGTCAGTGTTTATAAATTGCGTTCTGTATGTTCCCATTCAAGTGCCGACAATTTCGTCAATTTCATTTTTTCAATTTCGTGTACAGAAGTGAGCGGTGGACACGTGGAAAATCTTCTATAAATATCGAAAACCCAGTAGTAAGTCAATCATGATACTAGCAAACAAAAATGTTTATATCTCAGAAACGGTTGACCTTTGGACCTATGTTTACTAAAGCTTTTTTACTCAGTACAGTGTGCCCTATACACCACATAAATATTGAATCCTTTTTTTTGAACAATCTGTATAAGTTTGTAGGAAAACTAAACTGCAACATTGAATTGTGGGAGCATAAAGAGGATTAGAAAGGATGTAAAAGCAAATACACTCACTGGTAGATGGCGAACAGGAAGGACAACCAATTTTAATATTAACTAGTCTTGTATTACATTGTTGTGGAATGAAATCTCCCTTGACGTTAAACCAGTAAAAACCAGCGACAATGGTAAGCACGTTTAATTCTGAAACGCGTGACGATCGGCTATTGTCGTGGCGTAAATCGGATATGGATAAATGGAAAGCAATAGAGGGATCGATTTGTCGCCGGAGGTGGGGGAATTCGCACACCCCTGGTTGTACCTGAATTTTCCAGTTGAATAACGTTCGTCGCCCACTCTTCGCTTTTTCCGTCAGCGCCAGCAAATCTCGTTCGGTCTTTTCGTAAGCAATTTTTGGTGGCAACGATAACAGCTAAATAACGCCACTATAACTCCGTTTCTC
>NW_026531481.1:0-1974 GCF_026283585.1 Hylaeus volcanicus | reverse complement strand
GTTGACTCTTTCTGAAATAATTTATTGGTAGCACGTGTCGACGGGAATCTCAACTCAGGTATTCAATACTGGAGGTATCAGTGATTAAAAATACGTGGAAAATATTTCTGGAGACACCAAGCGTTTGATATAAGTACCTTGCACTGTCTGTTAACAGAATCACGACCGACAGATATTTTGTGAATAAAATTCTAAAGATGGACATCGCAAATTTGTATCGTTAGGGCGAAAATAAAAAGTACAAAATATGTTTTGAAATATCAATATTGTAAATATGTATTAACTACAATAAAAAGAGTTTCATAATTTTTTTATAATCAGGAATAGAATTTGAAGTGATGTGAACTCACGTCAGCGGTCGCGAATGTGGTAGAAGTGCATACTTTGTGCAATGTTTCTGGCAAGTTTCACAAAAATAGGTTAATCTATATAAAAAATAGAAGAATCGCTGCATTGTCGAAAAAGAGAAATTTTTATGGAATAAGCTGGAACGCGAATTCACCTGGACGTGAGACGAATCCCATGTATCTCATGCAATTGAGGGGTACGCGCTTCCATCGATACGTTAACCCATCTGATGAACATGTTTTTCGAACGGCAGAAACAATGTTCTTTTCTATTCCTTTCTTCTATTCCTTTCTTCTATTCCTTCCTTCCTTGAAGAAAACCTGACTACGTCGTTGAATAACTTTCTCTGGTTTAGAACATGGCCTCCTTGCTTTTAATAATTACTAACCGACAAATTAGACTGTATATATTAACCCTTTGAGTAGTAAAGAGCGATACATCGCTTGACCATACACTTGCAAAAAGGGCCAAGAGCGATACATGGCTGCTCGAAGCTGTAAGTGCTATAACTCATTAAAAACTCAATTTTGCTCTACGAAAATTACGTCAATATCTAATGCACATAAATTTATTTGTGCACTTCAATTTTATTTCAAATACCGTAATATTTTCTTTATACAAATTTATTTTTTTGTTAGACCTATAACTTTTTATTTTGAGTTTTTTAGTAATAAAGAAAGTCTAACATGTTTTTAGTATTGTGTAAATTAGAACCTTAAAATAAAATTGACCGAAATATACATTTTTGTTTACAATCATGCACCTTTGCTTTAAATTGTTTGGCATTTCTCGGGTATGTATGAAAATTTCGTGTGGCATTCAAAGGACTACATAGAGATCGTAATACCCTAGTCTTGATAAACATTAGAGTATATACAAAATAGAGTTTACTTCGAATCAAATTCTGTCCATCCTCGATGAACACGATTTTATATGTACCAGCCAAGACAACCTTCTGTTCTATCCGACGAGCGTTTGTCGCCGATACCTGCTTCGTCGAGGGAAACGACGGGACACGAGAAGAGGAACACGAAGGGGGTGAGTGAAAAAAGGAAGAGCAGAGAGCAGCCAGCTGGAAAATAGCTAATATTCTAAGACATCGACGACATCGTGTCCCGAGATGAGTTTCAGCTGGCAGACTGTATATTTCGGAGGACAACTACCCCTAACTATTCGTTCCGGGGGACGGGAGTCGAAATTTGCCAGCAACAAAAGGCGGTTACGTCGCGCGCCATCGGCTTTGGTAACGTTTCAGTCAGTCTCAATTCCGCGCGAAATTCGTGAGAAGTATTATTGACGTGACCGTCGAGGATGGTTGTTTCGCGGACGACACGGGAAATTCACCGACTATTGAAGGGATTGTGTGTCATGCGGCAGCTGGCAGAAATGTAGTCGATCAAACGAATCGACGGTGACAAGAGCAAAAGTTATTTACGCATGTATCGCGGGCATCGAACGTACGAAGAAATGGAATTGGAAAGTTGACTCTTTCTGAAATAATTTATTGGTAGCACGTGTCGACGGGAATCTCAACTCAGGTATTCAATACTGGAAGTATTAGTGATTAAAAATATTAAATGTTGACTCTTTCTGAAATAATTTATTGGTAGCACGTGTCGACGGGAA
>NW_026531480.1:0-2125 GCF_026283585.1 Hylaeus volcanicus | reverse complement strand
ATAATAGTAATTACGTGCACTTCTATTTAAAGTTAACAGAAAAAAAAGCTTCGAACGTTCCGTTTGAAGAAACTATTTATATGCAGCATTTGGTTATTGCGCACTTACTTCCATCAGCCATCTTCCGATACTCTGTTTCAGATGGGCAAATATAATTATCTCTCCAGTAGATTTCAGTACCCTGGCCTCTGTACAATGTGTTCAACACATCGAGAAATACACGCAATGCCTAATTGTAATAATAATAAGATGAATACCATTGCATAAACGGAAAGAATAGTGCTCATAATATTGTTCACCTCTGGATGGTTCAAAGCATTAATTTTTTCGTAAACTATATTAACAGCATAAAGGGCACAACTGATCGTAGCGCCTATCTCATAGAGATGATGAGCAGCAGGGACCGTGGATCTTAAAGCTGAGGAATCTTGAATGTCATCGACCCTGTAAGCATTGAGATAATTTAATAGAAGTGAAGTTAAACAACAGCGAACTTTAGAAATTAATGACATCTACCAAACTTACATGAGCGTAACATTATAAAGTATCTGTATCGCATCTTGGATTTCGTCAAATTTATTCTGTGGTACTTTGAGCCAGTAATTGAAAGCATTATTGAACTCCAATGTGGTACCTTTTGAACAAGCTTGATAAACATAATTGATGGGTGCCAGCAATGCCTACGAAACGACTTTCAGATCAAATTTTTACGAGCTTCTTCGTATACGAATAGTGTAGTATCGCGTCCCCATACCCAGAAATAAGGAGTAAAACAAAAACACGAATCGTAAGGTGCGGGATTGGTCGTGTAGGAAAAACGATCGACTGTGGATCAGAAGATCGTGGATTCGAATCACCGTACCTTATTTTTCGCAGAAACTCCTACAATAGATTATTCAAAATCGTTTTGTTGCGTTGAAGGTTGGCATCGAGGGTTTTCCAAAAAGGGCTCCAGGAATTTGTTTTTCAATAAAACTCGGACGAGTTAGTGTGGTCGTGGTAGGTATTTAAATAAAATCATCCTCATTTATGTAATATTCTTCATATTTTTCAAGTTTATCAACTAAATGCTGACAAGTAACTCATGGAAAGAGTTATTAATTAAAAGTATCTATACAATATATAATTGTGCTATCGAGGTAATAAAGTTATGTGGTACTCATACCAAAGGGGTTGTATCGACAGTTCACTCAATATATCACAATTCCAGTCATATGTACTTTTGTTTAAAGTTAGAAAATAATATTAAATATATTCCATACCACTTATGTTTTATTAGAAAACAAAATCCTAGTTTCGATGCCGCATCGAGTTAGTTAACGTGAGACTAATCTTTTGTTTTCTAGATAATTCACTAACCTGGTCCTCCTTCTTATCGCCATCATGCGAATAAACGTGTCGCGGCGCAATCGAACTTACTGATCTCACAGTAGTTACTGCTTTATAAAACATGACCTGTAAGTCATGCATATAATTTACAATTCTAATATTTAGTTGGTACTGATAATATACCCGTACAGAGTTAGAAATAAATATACGACGGGTATATAACAAATAACAAATATTAACAAGAAACTGGTTTACTATAGAATTCAGATATATGTTCAGGTGTTCCCAATTAAAAGTGGACTGTATCGTAGATGTGCATATACTTCTGAGTAATCCATGCCATTGAAAAAATTACACCTACATTTATTTACATTATTGTGACAAAAGATTAATGACAATAGAAACGAATCTCATGAGATACGTTTATTAGACGTGTACGTATGGAATATTAAAAATATTACAAGGTAAAGGTAAATTTTCAAAACCATCGAATGGCGAAACGCATTTCAATCGAACGCTCTACTTTTTTTCACGATAAAACAAAATTTATTTAATAAAATTTGTGAGTTATCCAAAATGGTCTTTTAGATTATGCTTTTTTAATAAAATATGTTTGTTTGCGTAGCCGCGATAGACATTTAAACGACGTAATTTGTGTTTTATCAAAAAGCAACATTCTAACGCTCCTTTTGTAGAATCCTTTTATCAAAATATTTCAGCCAATAATATACATATAAATAAATTTGCTAGGCTTTTTATGCTACCGTTCTTTTTGCCAGGTGTCTTATCAATTACG
>NW_026531479.1:0-3063 GCF_026283585.1 Hylaeus volcanicus | reverse complement strand
GGCTTTTTATGCTACCGTTCTTTTTGCCAGGTGTCTTATCAATTACGTTATCGTTTAATATCCTCTACATGAAATTAATATATGTAATTGTTTATCAAATTTCTTACCTTTGGTAAATGTTGTTGCATTATAGGAAGTCCTCGTGTAATAGCCGCAATCCTCATGGCTGTTCTATCCGGTTACTGGCGTCGTTCGTTCCGAAATGTCAGTTTCTCGAGAAACGATCGAATAAGTACCTGATACATTAATTACTTATCGAACTCATTTGCGTGCCATTTTTATAATTTTTGTCATTTGCGTTGTTGTATAGTGCATTAATGTATGACTTTATGAATATATGATTAAATGTTATTTAAAAGAATGGAATTGTAATATAAGAATAAATGTAATATATAAGAACCGCTTTTAAAAAAACGGAAATATTTTATTTTCTACAGCTGAAACACATGTAAGAGACATCCGTAGAAGTGTTCAGAGAAATATTTAAAGTTTGTTTAGAAACGCTTTATTGCAAAGTTATTGCCAAACAAAGTTAGAATGGATGACGGCGGATTTTACTTTATTGAACAATCACAGGTCGAACGTGTTTATCTTATTTGTCTATTCCACTAAATGTGAAAGGATTCATCGCGATCGGTAAATTCCTTGCCGAGTTACATCAAAGATATATAATACAGTTTAAATAGAAATTATTTCATACTTTTCACTGCATTTTGTCATACATTTAATCAACTATATCTAGAGCTGGTGAGTATTCATATAAATTAACTAGAATTATTTCATACTTTTTAGTACAGTTTTAATGGTTTTCGAAGTAAGTTATATTTTTGTACGGTTTTTGACCATCTTCAGCGAACCAATCAGCGTTGGCCGCATAGCGCGTACCGTGTTTTATGATTCTCGGTACCTTCGGATGGTCGACCGCTCTGGTTTTTTCCGAGAGTGTCTATGACTATATGTTCTCTTATTTTCTCTTTTATTCTACACTATGTTACAAAGTGTTGTTTTCAGAATACTATTAAAAATGTATATAACCCGTGTTATACTTCTGATTACAGTAATTGATTATGGAACAGCTAGGCAGTATTAAAAACTCTTATGATTAATTGTACAGTAATTTACCAGCTATAGGATGATAAAATAATTAAAGTATGCTTACGGGTAAAATATACTTACCGATTGAATTCAACTGTCGTCCAAGCGTAGATGTCAATACAATCGCGTTAGCCATTCAACTTCAAAATGAGTATAAAACATTAAATAACATGGATTTTTGTATTATCAAACGATTTATGTACTTAAACTGAAAGTTGGATAAGGAGTAATTAAATTTGATACTTTACATTTGCACAATATAGCATGATTTATTGTTAATGATTATTTATATTTTTGCTAGTATCTCTGAAACCATAAGGAATATCGAAAAATTGTTGAATAAAGAATTTAATGGTTTGTCGGTGGTATACAATGTTAAAAACTATTAAGTTTTGTATTTAAAATTTTTTCAATATCTGCAGTGTCGCTGGCGCCAAACACAAATGTTTCTGAACATATATGCACACACACAGATTCATACCCTTAATATTACTGGGACTGCTATATGTATAAGATTCGATAGTTTCTAATGGAGTTGCAAAAATAACTGCTACCACAAATGTTAAAAATTTCCTCTAAGAGATTTTCATCAGAATGATAGTCAACGCATCAACATGTAATTTTCCTGCTTTTGTACGGAGCGTTTTACTGTTTCCAATCCAGTAGATCATCCATACATTTCACTAACAGAGGATTACCTCCTAAACGTTGAATCTCTTCTCTTATTTGTTTATCCATTTCTTCAAGGGTAGCTCTTGTGTAATCGAAGGATCCAAACTGTTCTAGTAGTTCAATGCAGTATCGCTTCATGTAGAAATCCTTCGTCCGTCGCCTCAAAATGTCTTTGTTTATCACAATTAAAGAATAACAAGCTATTTACTTGAAAACAAAATTACTTTAAATAAAATCAAATTATATCAATACCAGATAAAAAGGAGAGGAGTACAACATTCTCTTAAACTTTACATACTCCATAGATACAAAATAAAAAAATGTAAATCTACTCTAACGTGAGGTCAAGAAGAATGACAATGGAAACATGATCCTATCAATAAAAAAGTAACTATTACTTTATTGTTACTGTTACTCGAATCATTTAAACTTCAAATTTTTTCTAGATTTCTCATCAACCCCTCCTCTTTTCTTGTAAATACATACTATAATCTCTACTGATTTAAACCTGAAGAAGGATACGTATTATCTGTTGATCTTCTGGATGATTTCGTATAGCATGTATGACAGGGAAAGTAAAAGTCCCTGATGATATGTCGTCGGCAAAATTTGTATCCGTTGTGAACTATAAAAGTCATTATTACGTGATACAACACTAATATATGCTAATATAATGAAATTCACTTATTAATTAAAATGATTTGCACGTTATTACAAACTAAATGTGTAAAGTTTGGAAAGGTATTCATTTTAAACCTATATTAACTATGAAGAAATCAAGTTTGAATAGATTAATTGAGTATTTATATTATTTACATAAATTTCGATTGTATTTACTATGCCAGTTATAAAAATTTGTTAAATAAAATTTAATTAAAACTAGACATTTTTTTGTTTATAACAGTATGTTCCACTACAAGCAAAACTATTTACTTAAAATTATGGTGTTAGTTTATGTTAACAAACATACCTTTCCGAATTATTTGTATAGGTTCAATAAATATATATATTCAATTAGACTTACCTCTTTGTGATATAGATTAAAGTAATCATCACGAATTTGATAGTAAAGGTTTATGTTTGTTATTAAGTGTGCAAAGTCTTCTTTACAATTAGAGAACAGCTGCAAGAGGCGAACAAACATCTTGACAAATAGTGACATCTCTGTAACACGTCAATTCGTTATTCATAATTCTTATGTTTAATGAGTTTTCCAAAAGGGACTTTAGAGTTGTGTTATTTAATAGCAATAATAGTAATTACGTGCACTTCTATTTAAAGTTAACAGAAAAAAAA
>NW_026531478.1:0-1250 GCF_026283585.1 Hylaeus volcanicus | reverse complement strand
TGATTAGTCCATCCGTCTCGAAGTAAGAAGCAAGACAAAATGTTTCTTTTAAAAAAAAAACGGTAAAAAATGACAAATTACATAATGTTTCTTTTACTCGACCAACTGGAAGAAATATTCGACAAGATGCAAGAGGTTTCACTCCGATTCATCAAGCCATCTCGACGTAATCGGCTAGCATACCTAAAAATCACGGATTTTTGGTAAAAAGACGGATAAAAAATGGTAATTGGTAATCTCCATTACCGACAGCGTAATCTGCATTACCGACGGAGCAGCCTGCACTACCGACAGAGCAATCTGCATTACCGACAGAGCACTCTGTATTACCGACAGAACAATCTGCATTACCGACAGAGTACTCTGCATTACCGACAGAACAATCTGCATTACCGACAGAGTACTCTGCATTGCCGACAGAACAATCTGCATTACCGACAGAACAATCTGCATTACCGACAGAGTACTCTGCATTACCACCAGAGCAATCTGCATTACCGACAGAACAATCTGCATTATCGACAGAGTACTCTGCATTACCGACAGAGCAATCTGCATTACCGACAGAGCAACCTGCATTACTGACAGAACAATCTGCATTATCGACAGAGTACTCTACATTACCGACAGAGCAATCTGCATTACCGACAGAGTAATCTGTATTGCCGACAGAGTAATCTGCATTATCGGCCGAGCAATCTGCATTACCGGCTTAGTAGTCTGCATTACCGACAGAGCAGTTTTGTTGGAGGTCCTTGAAAAGGCTTGTTCCGCGGGGGAGGGGGCGTTGAATCAATCTTTCCTTAGCGAAAATGTTGCCCGAGGCTTCGTCAAGAAGATATTCCAGAAACAGAAACTCCCGACCAATCAGAGCGCGAGTATGCCGGAGGAGCGCCTGCGGGGCAACTCCCGATTTAAGGACATCCAACATTTTTTGGACACCTTGTATAATTGCAAATGGGATTATCAGGAATACATGTGCAAATACATGTGAAAGGATTGATTGCGTTTGTTGAATTCCTTGTCGAGCTACACCAGAGCAGAGCAATTTGGTACTAACAATGATTTTAAACAACGAAAGTGTCCATAAATGTTTGAAAATGGGAACATCACGAATTCATCTATTATGAAATGCGGAAGGATCCATCGCGCTCGGTAATTTCCTCACCGAGTTACATCATATAATAGAAATTTTGCGATATTAATAGTCATAAACAATACAGAAATTCATAAATTTTTGCATCTGTGAT
>NW_026531477.1:0-1316 GCF_026283585.1 Hylaeus volcanicus | reverse complement strand
AACAGTGCGCGCCGCGCCCTCTTTCGCGAGTGTACTCCCCTCTCTCTTTCTCTCTCGGGTTTTGCGTCTCAACAGCAGTGCGCTCTCTTTCGCGAGTGTACTCCCCTCTCTCTTTCTGGAACGGTGTTCTCTCTCAACGCCTCATTGTTGCCCACTCCACCGTCCTTCGCGTGGCATTGTTGTTCATCGTGACTGGCCGGTCCTCTGCCGCTGTAACCCCCCAACCCGGACGAGCCCCAATATGTAGGAGTCTCAACGAAAAATAAGTTCATGTGAAAGTGTTTTTAATGGTTTCGATCTTTCACACGAACTGTCATGTACCGCTGCCCGGCACTCACATAAATGACATTTGATGTTTCAGAAAACGTTTCCCGTACATTTTTTCCTCTTACATTCGAATTGCGTTTAATCCCACAAAAATTTATCTTCTTTCAAAATAGCTTAAAATATCGTCACCAAAAAGTTATCTTTTTTTCCCATTTTTGGCCATTTGAATCATACTAGTCTATTACGTTACTCTTTAGATTATGTAACGAAAATAAATTTTCATTTTTCCTCCGTGAATACGGTAAAAAATATTTACTAAACTGTTAAAGCAGTATATACATATATTTTCTCTTTGGTGTAAAAGACATTTTTGCTGAATATTGTAATATGTGATCGTCTGTTCTGAGATTAATAACTAAAAAATAGATACAAGGACAATTGAAGTAAAAATGATAAAATATTCAATAGAAAATGTATTGTTTTGGATAGTTACAGATTGATAGAGAGTGTCATAGTGATGTTTGATAGAAAATTCAAACAATATATTTGAAACGGCGTCTAGCATATTATACAGACCTTAGCAAAAAAATGTGACGGTTTCCACGAAACTATAAAATTGTATTGTTTGAGTGGACACGGAACCGAATAAAATTCTTCGAATAATAGTAGAAGCAGTGTAACAATAAAATTTCATTAAAAGGATTCCTTTTGCATATTTAAAATTTTTCGAAATTTCATTCCGACGCAGAAGTACAATAGGTGGCGCGCGAGTGCCTTCACACGTGGCCCAGCGAATTTTTACAGAAAATTGAATACCGAAAAATGATAGAAGTATGCATACGAGCTTCACATCTTTCTTTTCAAATTGCTCGCATTTATATGCAACGAAAACTATTAATTTGTCCATGTCCTTTGTGTAACCGTAACATCAAGTTCAAAATTGTATAATAGAGTGTTCATATTTGTTTTGCGTTGTATTTGAATTTAATTACGCAAGCTGAAAGCTACCTAACTAGGCCGAATGTCCGTTTTCTCGGGTTTCGCGTCTC
>NW_026531476.1:0-1848 GCF_026283585.1 Hylaeus volcanicus | reverse complement strand
GATGGCGCCACTAACTAAAGGGACAATAATTAATGCTGCATTAAATAACTATTCATTAAAAAGATAAACTTAACAAACGACCTATTATATTTTAGCATTATAAAGTAAGGAATAGTATTAATTATGTATTTATCAAAAATAAAGAATATTTGATTAAAATGTGTCGGTGGCGCCATCGATGGCAGTGGGAACTATTTTCCCTATAAACTTGAGCGTTTTGCTGCTACATGACGCCACTGTGTAATTTAACTGGGAGATATATATACATATGCATATACATATGTATATATATGCATGCATATACATCTACATTCTTTGAATTCACTGTTCAGTTTTATTCGTTCGCAAACATTTACTAACTAGAATTAATTAAAACAAACGCCATTCCTGAATGCCAGCGTGAGAGTGCGTGAAAGCAACAACCACAGACAATATCCCTTTGCATATAAACATACTAATAAGAATTGAAAGGATCATTAATGTACGTCTATGTCTAACGCTGGCTATTCAGGAATGGCGTTTGTTTTAATTAATTCTAGTTAGTAAATGTTTGCGAACGAATAAAACTGAACAGTGAATTCAAAGAATGTAGATGTATATGCATGCATATATATACATATGTATATGCATATGTATATATATCTCCCAGTTAAATTACACAGTGGCGTCATGTAGCAGCAAAACGCTCAAGTTTATAGGGAAAATAGTTCCCACTGCCATCGATGGCGCCACCGACACATTTTAATCAAATATTCTTTATTTTTGATAAATACATAATTAATACTATTCCTTACTTTATAATGCTAAAATATAATAGGTCGTTTGTTAAGTTTATCTTTTTAATGAATAGTTATTTAATGCAGCATTAATTATTGTCCCTTTAGTTAGTGGCGCCATCGGTGGCAAATCGTCCAAGTTTGTAGCGAACATAGTTCTTACCGATCGTATAAGATGGCGCCACTAACTAAAGGGACAATAATTAATGCTGCATTAAATAACTATTCATTAAAAAGATAAACTTAACAAACGACCTATTATATTTTAGCATTATAAAGTAAGGAATAGTATTAATTATGTATTTATCAAAAATAAAGAATATTTGATTAAAATGTGTCGGTGGCGCCATCGATGGCAGTGGGAACTATTTTCCCTATAAACTTGAGCGTTTTGCTGCTACATGACGCCACTGTGTAATTTAACTGGGAGATATATATACATATGCATATACATATGTATATATATGCATGCATATACATCTACATTCTTTGAATTCACTGTTCAGTTTTATTCGTTCGCAAACATTTACTAACTAGAATTAATTAAAACAAACGCCATTCCTGAATGCCAGCGTGAGAGTGCGTGAAAGCAACAACCACAGACAATATCCCTTTGCATATAAACATACTAATAAGAATTGAAAGGATCATTAATGTACGTCTATGTCTAACGCTGGCTATTCAGGAATGGCGTTTGTTTTAATTAATTCTAGTTAGTAAATGTTTGCGAACGAATAAAACTGAACAGTGAATTCAAAGAATGTAGATGTATATGCATGCATATATATACATATGTATATGCATATGTATATATATCTCCCAGTTAAATTACACAGTGGCGTCATGTAGCAGCAAAACGCTCAAGTTTATAGGGAAAATAGTTCCCACTGCCATCGATGGCGCCACCGACACATTTTAATCAAATATTCTTTATTTTTGATAAATACATAATTAATACTATTCCTTACTTTATAATGCTAAAATATAATAGGTCGTTTGTTAAGTTTATCTTTTTAATGAATAGTTATTTAATGCAGCATTAATTATTGTCCCTTTAGTTAGTGGCGCCATC
>NW_026531475.1:0-2418 GCF_026283585.1 Hylaeus volcanicus | reverse complement strand
CGCCATTTTGAATTTCGAAATTCTGATGTCACATTCGTAATCTGCTAACACGAAAACCATAATATACCAATTTCTACGCATATCTAACAAATTTCTGATATATATGTCGGCCATATTGAATCCGCCATTTTGAATTTCGAAATTCTTATGTCAGGTTCGTAATCAGCGACCACAAAAACCATAATACACCAATTTAACGCGAATCTATCAAATTTCTAATATACATGTCGCCCATATTGAATCCGCCATTTTGAATGTTGAAATTTTGATGTCTAGCAATTTTGATAGCATTTCGTACTATTGAGATCTTCGACTTAGGATTTTTATGCATTTATAGGAAATTTTAATGTGCAACTACAAGAACTACAAGAAACTACAAAATGCACACGGTATGCAATAATATAAAAGCGGACCACCCATTATAACAAAAATTTACGTGGACCACCCTGTATATATCATATTTGTATATATATATATATATATAACATGACACAGAAACTATGAAGGTTTATGAAATATTTAGTCTTGACTTTTTGTAGTACAAAGTTTGTACACTTAATAAAGGTAATTATTAAGGTTATTTACGTATATCTACATTTTACTTCGCTATAATTACTTTCCATCGGTACTTCAAAGGTGCATTTTAATTCGCGTTGAACTCTCATTCTAGATTAAGTATTACCCCCTACCATTCCATCGTATCCAAATTTGTATTTTAATCCGCGTCAAAATCACTTTTGTACTTACTATTTTCGTTATCAAAGTTGTGGCCTAATTGTTGATTAAATAATTTAATAATTAACAGATTTGCTCGTTGGTTGTGATATCAAAAACAAAAAAACATAAACAAAAAAACGTGAAGTTTATTTGAAGCACTAACGGAAATGTATGTATCTCCTCAAAATGCGTTACACGCGACATGCGCAGAAATATAATTCTCAAGCTTTCACGCGAAGCTAAATATTGGGTTTGAAAGTAGAAGTCGAAGTTCGAATCTCTACTGCTTCCATCCAAGAAATTATCGCCACCGTCGTTATGTCCCCTTCGAGGGGAATTTTTGTAAGCAACGCTTCCTGTGATTATTTAAAGTGGGGAAGATATCGAAGCGGAGATGGTGGTTTAAGTTTGAATGTAAGAAGGGAACTAGACGGAAAAAAACGGGTTAATATATTTTTATATAAAAAAGAAAGGAGAATTATATTAATAACGATTAAAATAAAACACGGAACTTAGAGTACAAAGATACAATGAAACATGTGATTAGTCATAATAAACAGATATTATATGTAAATAGTCAAATATAGTAATATAAGCATATATACATATATACATATACAATCGTTCCAAGAAAATGTAACAGACGTAATGTTAAGTTTCCATAATTATAATGGGCATAGTTATATGTGTTGTGTTGTTTTGAAATGTGATTTAGTTTATAACCGAGTTACTATGTACAGCTATTGCTATATAAAAAAGTATAGGATAAGCAGTAATTTTAAGGAACATTGATGATATACAGGTGGATGTAATAACCACAGATGGACTGGCTTTAAAGTATTCATTTTTCATTTTTCATTGGAAAATTTCTGCTCAAGGAATCTGCAATAAAAATAATTATTTTTATTTATTTTCTTTTTCTTTTCCCCCATAGAGGAATCGGGAAAAATAATCAAATAAACTTTTAGTTCAGGCCAGGATATTAGTTTGTTGTAACATTAGGAGATAAAGAAAAAAAGAGAGACAGCTGTATAATAGTTAATCTCTGGCAGTAGACAAGATTTAAGGAGAAACAGTAATGTTAAGTAATAATAATATGTAACAAATAATATAACGCATTAACCCCCTGTATTACCTTAAACCAAGTTATATAGTATTACTAAGCCGATGAACTGTACGCCATAGATACAAGTTAAAGTATTATGAACTGTTAACATAAATTAAGGAAAATATTTCTATATGTTTATGTGTTTAGATGTAATATAATTTTGTACAACATTGTGGTGCGACGCACGGTGGGACGAAACGGCTTTCGGCGATCAAAAATCAATTTTCGTGAATTCGAGAAATGGAGAAACTGTTTATGTACATCGATAGAGGATGAATTGCTGTTTAATGTAGTGCAATCCGTTTATTTGATATTTCCTTCTGTTTTGCTGTGGTGCGCATTCAAAGGCAGTTGAAATTCGTCCAAGCAAAACGCTTACGATATCACTCCTAACTTCAATATACGATTCTAAAAAACTTTGCTCAGAAAGACGATATTCAAATGAATTATAATGTTTACTAGATTTGTATAGTTAGTATTCAATGCATAAAGTAAATCAAAATGTTAACAACTTTTTAAATAATAGGGTCTGCTTGGAGAGAAGTGGATTTAAGTAAAATTGTAACTTTACGCATGGTTATAAAAAATTGACC
>NW_026531474.1:0-4326 GCF_026283585.1 Hylaeus volcanicus | reverse complement strand
AGAGAGAGAGAGAGAGAGAGAGAGAGAGAGAGAGAGAGAGAGAGAAACTAGCGGTTGGTAGCCGTGACCTTGTCTGGTACCCGACCCCACCGTGTGCCTTGGCTTCCACACACATCCTTGACACCCCACTACGCAACCACCGACCACGCAAAAGAGAGGAGAGCCGTCGGAGGTGGGGAGAGGAACGAACATGGAGGTAGGGACTAGGGAAGGTGACGAGGTAGCCGTGAAGGTGGCCGAACGAGAAGGTGGAACGCGTGTTCGTCCACTCATCGTTACCTAATTTAATGAGCGCCGACGACGACGAAGAGAGCACGTGACCACGAATACGTGAAGCCTCGTTAGCGAGGACCACGCCGTGAAATTGCGGATGCTCCATTCCCGGGGGGTCGATCGTTTTGGGGGAAACGTCGACTTCTAAAGGAAAGCGTCCGAAAAGTTTCGACGGGCAATTCTTATCGAGGAGGATCGTTGGATAAATATTAGGGGGACCAAGAAGTAATGTTACTTCTTTTACATGTAAATCAAACGAATACATTCTCAAATTTTCAATCCCAGATCAATAAAAATTAATGAGCTGATGAATGATAAATAAGTATCGAGATTCGCAGAAGCAACATTACTTTCCAGTCCGTTTAATATTATAAATGCTGTTTACGAAGAAAATCTAGGTTACCCGCCGAGTCATTGGGCAAACTCTGTTCGCCGTGACGAAAGAATTCGTTGGAGGAAATTTTCCCCCGGCTAGCAGCCCCGGAGGACCTCTTTGACAGCGTCCGAGAAACTGAAATTACCGAACTTCGAGGGACACACGCTGCCTCGAGATCGCTTGTCCGTGCTTTGCGGAGCCTCCCTCGCTCCGAAAACTACACTTTGAACAAGACATTACCACGAACTGTTCATTAAAAGTAGACCTCGAGGTATCGTCTATCTCTGGCGAGTGAAATTCGGTAACTTCGCCGAGGAGAAAAAACGAAAGAAGCAAAGGGGTGTCCCAGGATATCGATATAGCGGACGTTCGTTCCTGAATCCAACCTCATCCAAGACAGAGAGAAGCTTCTTCCGGCGGATGCGATGCGGCGACGTGTCGTTGACACATCCTGTTACCAGGACAACAATAGTAAACACCCTCCTCTTCCTGGTTGCTTACGTCACTTCACCTCGCGGAGGGGATTAGTTTTATCTCGAAAAAAGCAACTATTTTTTAAAATAGGTTTATTAGCCCCTGAATTCATCTACAGTCAATCCCACAAATATTCGTAACCTGTACGTTTATTGAAAAAATTTGTCTAAATTAAATAATAGTTTTGATATTACCAAATGAATTTTCCACTATAAATATGTATATGAATAACCTTATACATGTATATATTTATACATACATCAACATATTTATGCAAATATACACTCGGAACCATCAAATCTACCATTTGATTTAAACAAGTTTCTTCAATAAAGGGTACGAATATTTTTTAGGAGTGACTGTATCTTTCACCAAACATGTTTGAGGATCTTGCAATACACGTGGGAAGAAAACCAACGAGATCCGGAACCTATGCAATAAAACCATACATTTCCTAATCATTTCTCTTTCGAAAGAATGTCTATGGATCGTACCGCAGTCCTTGTTCCCGATCACCATGAATCGATTGTCCTAATCATATTCGAAGCTACTTCTGAGAACTGCGAGAAGACTCCTGGAACTATCCTCCGAAGATAAAGGTCACGGTCAATTCCCGCGATGATCCTCTCACTTTCGTCACGAGTGCGATAAACAAGCCGTTTCAGCTAAATAAGACGCCTAAGTTGCGAGCCAAGGTGTCTGTTGAATATTTCAGACCGTCGCGGTGGAAAACGCGAATCTCATCGTCGAAGCGCGCCGATCGAGGTCAAGAGCGCGAAGTTAAAGATCGACACACGTTGTCTGCCGAGTTCGTCGACCGATCCAAGTATCGGAGTTCGACAGGAAGAGGAGGTCCACGAGCGAAGATCGCGAAGAAATCGGTGCTGTCCCACGAGCATTGGGGCAAATGGTACCACGGCGCAGGGCGAGTGGTATTATTAGCATCGTGTAAACGTGTCTGCTGGCCGTGAAACCAGTGAAAGTATTCCATGGACGAAGCGCATGAATACGAGGGACGCGTACAGGCTCTGCTTTATCACGAACACGCGCTGAGCGTTCTACATGTTCAACGCCAGTTTCTGTGTGGTGAAATTCTTTCGAGACGACCGGCAGCAGCACGGCACCACAGGCGCGGCCAGATCTGGGCCTTTGTCCTCTTTGTCTGGAACCTGTAGCCTATCCGGACCCTCTGCTGCTCCGCCAGCCTCGTATGAACCAGAGGAAGCGGAGGTTCCTTCTTCCTCCGCTTGTCTCGGCTCATCTGGGGATCAGACGAGCGAACTTTGGACGAGATTTCTAGCGTGCCTGGTTCACCGACCTTTCCCAGGGGCTGTTCGGTTGTTTATTTTATAGTACATGGAGTTGCTCTCTTTTCGTCCATATCATTATTTTAATTTCTTCGTTACTTTTTATCTTTTAAACCACAGGTTTTCGATACTTTTTACTAGCCATAGCTTGAAAAAGTGGGGCGGATGCCCGGGATTCGAACCCGGGCTCTCTGCGTGGTAGTCGGCTACGCTACACACTGCTCCACCGTCCGCCCCGGGAGTCGTTCGATAATTCCGAAATTTAACCCTTTGCACTGCTATGTCGGGTGGGACTCGACATTCTTTCGTGTCCAAATCAATAGGGAAGGAAATTGTTTCAAAAGATATCATACACTTGAAAATTACAAAATACAACAAAAGTGAGAATAAAACTGGTATTTAGGTGAATTTGTTTCTTCCTTTATTTATTTAAATTGCTTTATTCTGCGATATATCGCTCCTTGGCACTCAAAGTATTAGATAATTGACTTATTTTAATATTTATTTTCAGACTTATTCAGTATTTCATATTTTAATCTCTCGCAACGTTTGATGCCGTTAATCGTCGTCGACCCAACATTCCCCGCGAGTGAGTCAAGACGATCATCGATTGCAATAAACGCGACTCGCTGAATCGAAACGACCAGCCTCTTATGGCAGTATGATCTTTCCGTAGCGCGGAGGGGAGAACGAAAATTACGGGATCGCGGTGTCCTCGTTCGTCAGTTTCCCTTTCGAATCTTATTGTTTCGCGAGCAAAGCGTGCAAACGAGCCGCGCATTGCGAGGATGCAACCGAATAATCTTTGGGAACGAATCTTTTCAAGTTCTGTAGCAACATGGTTCTAACTGGTTTGTACGTTGTGTAACATACGCTGTACTTCTGCAGGTGAATGGAAATATAGATCATGGATTATTCTGTATGTTCTAATGCCACATATTCCTTTAAACACTATCTCTACTTGTGTCCAAGAAAAAGAGTATACTTATAATTCATTTTTCCTAATGAAACTATTTTTCTTAAATACACCATTATTTTTACTTCGTAAAAAAATAATATTTACGAGTTGTAGTTGCACAATGATCCTCGACGGACTGAGTGGTTAATTGAAGATATATTTAGATGTATTTATATCTCCTTATTGCAGGAGTCGTCATAGTTTAAATCAAGCCATCCAATCGCATATATTCAACGCATGGGAGTCCTTCGATTATTCCAAGCGAAGATCGCATTTCAAGAAGCCGTAAAAACCCAGCAGCGATCGTGCGCAAAACGAACGCCAGTTCCCCGTAGCTCGAGCGTTTTGTCGACACGTGTCGAAACTCGCGAGCTCTCTCCTGTCACTAATTGTAAAAGAGGACCGCGAATATGTGACTGAAATATATGAATCCTCCGTCTCGAAACTTACGAAAGCGTCTGCGCGCGCGCGGATGGCCCGTCGAAAGAAGCCTTCGAGAGAGCTCCGAGAGTTCAAAAGGAAACCTGTCGAACAAAACGCGTTGCGAAAAAGCTGCGCGTCCACGAGCGCACCAAGAGACGAGTTTCTTCTCGCTTCGCGACTAACTCCGCGAGCGAAACAAGTATGTACTCCCGTTGAAGCGATTAACACGCGTCGTTGGCTTCGAATTATTTTACCACTCGAAAGCTCGTTTTCGACAAACGACGCAGCCCATTGTGTCCGACATTCACCGAGAGCGGATATCTGCGACCGTAATTTAAATTCCGTGCGCGCATCTTCCAGTCTTGCGATCTCATTTCGAGAATGCTGCGCTCGTATCGTTCATTTTTGTTTGCGAACGTGGCGAAATAGAAAATCGTGGAGCTCGGAAACCGACCTTTCGAAAGCGACGAGAGAGAGAGAGAGAGAGAGAGAGAGAGAGAGAGAGAGAGAGAGAG
>NW_026531473.1:0-5674 GCF_026283585.1 Hylaeus volcanicus | reverse complement strand
AATATTTGTGTTATTGTGTAGATCATAATTTCTTAACGTGTTGCTGAAAATTGTCTTCAATGGTTCAGTAACAGGTTTAAAGTGTTTTTCCAACGCAATCTCTTCGTCAATTTTACCGGTTTTCAATTCAGGATACTTTCTGCGAATCAAATCGCTCGTTGTTGCAATCTGTTTCGCTATCCTCTCTCGATCTTCAACGCTGTTACTGCTCATGTTGGAACACTGCTTTCTGAACGTATCGGATATAACTGGACGTGTTACGATATCGCAAAGTCATTAAATCGTTTTCGATAGCGACCATTCCATAAAGCACTGTCTTTGTCAATCACTACAAATCCATATTTTTCTTGTCAGCAAGCGGTACACAATTTGCAGAAATTCTCAAATGACGTGTCAGTGTTTACATGATCGTTGTATAAATGCTTCAGATTTGTACCATCTTGTTTAAATATGATCAGCAGGTTCGCGTTGTCGCGTATCAGATGTTTCGGTATCTTCGCATATGTCTGACAATGATAGAAACAGTCAACGCCCGAGTGCCTACCCATTGCAAAGTATTCTCTTGCCGCGTTTTGCGTATCGCAAGCCATGTCGTATAAGATAAAAATCGAATTCGGAAGTGCCTCGCTCGGTGGAACGACGTCGCTGTTATTCGAAAATGTAAAATAACCAATTTCGTCTATCGACGAGAATATATTTTCTAGATATCGATATTTCGGTTGTTGCAATGATTTCGAGTACACGTATACGTTTTCGAAGCGAACACCGTGCGGACTTTCTAACAAACTAATCAGCACGTTCGTTTTGCCTCAATTCGATGGGCCGCAGATGATACCACGTATAGAGGTCGGTAGCATATTTCCATGACTTCTTTCTCAGACTGTGCCTTTTTGTCTACATTAGTCACTCTAATCGCAGGTGATTGGCGCTCGAACCGCATCGTAGCTGTGGTAAAAAATGAAAGAAAACATATGTGTTGATGTTGGGGGGTATTTATACTAGCGTGACCCAGACGTATCAGCCAGTGTAGGAATGGCTTTCATACTGATCGATGGTGATACACTGTTCGACTTGACTGTGGAGCAGTTGAAATACGTGTCAAAGATAGTACTCTTGAATCGGTTCGCTAGCGACATTCATTACGCGTGGGATAAACTGCCGAAACATATAAGAGCTGATCCAGAAGTCCAGTCTTATCGTAGGTGTCTCTTGCATTACAATCGTTCAGATCAACGTACGCACATAGACGGACCAACGCCTATGGAAAAAGATTGTTACCTGTGCGTAGGAGGACAGGAGGCGGTATCTTCCCGTTTCTCCTACCTGCGTTATCAGCTATAGGAGCGTTAACCGGTGGTGCTGCTGGCGTGGCTAAGGCCGTGAACGACGCCAAGTCTGCGCGAAAACAGCTGGAGGAAATGCAACGGCATAATCATGCTATGGAAGGTCGCGGAGTACATCTCGCGCCGTACAAACGCGAACGAGGAGTTTCAAAGAGAGACAAAAAACGCCAAAATTAAAATGCCCGAAGGTGTAACCACCAACCTACAACTACACACTCTGGCAAAGCGTATGCGTATTCCACATTTCAGGGGTATTTTTATGCGCAATACTTTACCAACAGATGGGATACACAGGAACGAGAGATACTTTCGAGGGACCTGGTACTCATTGAGTTACGTACGCAAAACGGGGAACTCGCACCATATATTTCGATAGTTTTGGGAATCTTCAACCGCCGAGGGAACTGATACAGTACTTCAAGAATAGTGTAGTCGAGTATAATCACAGGCCTTATCAGCGCTATAATCAGAGCAATTGCGGACAGCTATGTTTGCAGTTTCTGCAGACGGTTGACAATCAATTTAAGGGCCGTCATTGCGCGCTTATACTCCAGTATTCATTTGAACATGTTGGCGACGTTAACGCTCACCGGCCAAAGTAGCATTCTCGCAGTAAGCTATTTTCCGTCCATCGATCTGAGCGATGGTGATTACGAACTCGGTCTTACGGACTTAAAGACTTATTACACCATACCGAATGTAAATTTGTCGAATAATAAATTTTACTACGATAACGATGATAAGGAAATCATTATTCCGGAAGAATCTTACGAGCTGGATGACATTGACATGTATTTGCGACGGTCACTTTCGCATGGTAATGAGGGGAACCCCTTGATACTTAGAGCTAACAACAATACGATGAAGAGCGAAATCATGTGCGATTACAGCATTAATTTTACCAAACCCAATACTATTGGCTCGTTGCTGGGGTTTCCGACGAATCGGTTCCGGCAACCGCGAAAATGGCACGAATCGGATGCGCCAATCAATATAATGAACGTAAATATTATTCGCATTGAATGCAACGTGGCGGCTGGTGCTTACAGCAATAACAAGAGCGTGCACGAGTTTTCGCCTACCGTTCCACCTGGATATAAGATATCGAAAAGACCGACACAGATGATTTACCTTCCGATCACCACACGAAGCATTTCGGATTTGACTATTCGCGTCGTGGATCAAGACGGTCAATTGTTAGATTTTCGAGGGGAGCAGATCACCGTTCGACTGCATGTACGGAGACAACGGCCGTAGTGGGAGATGCTTGAATTGAACGAAGCGGAGCAGACCACACGTGGAAACAAAGAGAAAACAATTCGATCGCCTGCGAAACTCACTGTATCGAATATTGGCGGTCTAATACCATTGGGCGAAAAGACAATTCGATCACCTGCGAAGCTGACTGCATCGAATGGTGAGTTTCTGAAATCGTTGGGTTTCGTTGTACGAAATGGCTAATATCTTAAACATTGGAGGTGAACTAATCTTTGACGACAGCATCGCCAAGATTGAGACTCACACATACAACCCATACGCTAACACAACGTTTGAGCATAACGATGAGATACGAATACCTATACAACAGCGGGATTTATACACGTTACCATGCGAGAGCTTTCTATACGTTGAAGGAAGATTCAGAGTAAAGAAACCAAAGGAAGGAGTAGAAGCACACCTCGGAAACAATTGTGTCGCCTTTATGTTTGATGAAATTCGATATGAACTCAATGGTGTGGAGATTGATCGCAACAGAAACGTTGGAATAACAAGCACCATCAAAAATTTTGTGTCCTGAACATTTGACAAATCGCTAATTTTACGGAATGCTTGATGGATCACACAGTCAAACATACCGATAGGTTACTTTAACTTTTGTGTACCGCTCAACATGCTGTTGGGTTTTTGCGAAAATTACAGGCGTATAGTAATCAACGCTCGTCACGAACTCATTCTTATACGCGCGCACAGTGATAATAATTGCATCGTTGGAGATTCCACGTTGGAACCGGTGGTCGAATTATTAAAGATACAGTGGCGAATGCCTCAAGTCGTACTGAATGATACGAATAAACTATCGTTGTTGCGAATTTTGGAAAGCGGGCAATACCTAAGCATGAGTTTTCGTTCGTGGGACCTGTACGAGTACCCTTTGTTGCAAAGTACGACAAAACATTCGTGGGCCGTTAAAACTGCGACTCAGCTGGAGAAACCACGATATGTTATTTTTGCACTGCAGACTGGTCGAAAGAATATCATGTCTGAAGATGCAAGCAACTTCGATGCATGTAAATTGACCAACGTGATACTTTATCTAAACTCTGATAGAAACAGATATGCTATTCTTTTTTATATGTATGCACGTTTTCGTAAAGCTTATTACGGATACGATTGTTACGAAACGCTTTGTAACACGGACAACTTTTTGTTGCATGGGCCGTTTGTAGTCGTCGATTGCTTGCGACAGAACGAATTAATCAAGAGCGCCACCGTAGATGTGCGAATAGAATTTGATTGCAAAGAAAACGTGCCAGCAAATACTACCGCGTACTGTCTTATTTTGCATGATCGCGTCATCGAATACTGTCCATTGTCCAACGTTGTACGCAAAATCACATAAACTGCAGCATCAGCAATATTTATAATATGTAAGAGATGGATATCTCGCATTGTGGCGTAGTTTCAAAGATATCGTCACGATGGTACCAACGTTGGTTGACATACAAGGGTTTACAGACAGTACCAGGTTTATCGTAAAGTAAGTGGCGGTGTTGAGAAAAGGAACCATTCTCACCCATTACATTTTCAAAAGCCCCCATCTATGGAATTCACTATCGGCAGCCGATAAATCTCGTGCTTTTTGGGTGACAGCAAATCATCATGGACTGTCGTGGGAAGATTCGTTCATACAGTATGGGGAAACGATTGATTACAACGGCAAAAGTCGATGACGATGCATGGCCTATCGCATATGCCAAGGGAAGCCAAAAACGTGACTGGTTGAAAAATCTACTTGATAGAAATGCGAATGTAACTATTGAGACCATGGATGCTGATTACAAAGATATCGCGTGTTTGAAAAATCTTGATGTTACTAATACCATGCGATGCATAAACCATGCAACGAATTGCGCTTTACAAAATGTATTTAAATTATACAACTGGTGGCTGAAATACCAGAAATAAAAAATGTATCTATTTTTTTGTTGGAAATTGACTGAATTGTTAGCATTAGGTTTAGATGGAATACAGTTATCAATAAAAATAAAAAATAAAAAACCCTGGATATATGCGTCTTTCTTTCTAGCACATTTCCCCCCATACCATATTCTCATCCGGTGTAATGTTTGTCAGCCTCCCTGACAAATGCTGGTGCGTACTCAACAGTTTTTGTTTCTCGCTGGAAAATCGGTTCTTCGATCCAGTATCAAATCTTTATCATAATACTCGCGAAGGACTTTATCAGCCTCCCCCGACAAATGCTGATGCGTACTCAACAGTTTTTGTTTCTCGCTGGATTGGATCTTTCGCTGTAACGTTTTCAAAGGCATTCGCAGTCTGACAGTGCTACGGACAAGGCGAAAAGATATTCGTGAAGTGCCGCATTTATAAAATGAAAGTAAGTGAAAAATACATAAACAGTAGTGACCAGTTCCTGGCGTTATCGATGTGTGAAAGTGTTGCAGAAATTTTTTAAAAATACTAGATTATTAATATGTAGATATAGCATTTCACCAACAAACGCCACGAACTCGACAGTGAAATGTATATTCCTGAATGTGCGTGCGTAAAAAGAAGTATTAAGAATATCATTTCTTTTTTCTTATAGAAATGCCTGTATACAACATCGACAACAACATTCCGGAAAACGTTGAGGAGATTGACTTCGATGGTATATTGCCTGAGGAGCACCTCGAGGCGTATAGGTACCTCCTGTCACTTGGGTGCATGCGGGGACTGGAGGCGGCATTCGTCACCCCGGAGGCGGATGATTCCTTCCGCCCCCGAATCTGCACCTCATGTTGGTGGGAGCTCCCGCCGGAGGAGAGGGTGCTCCACCCACCGTCCGGGGCGCATCTGGCGATCCCGCGGCTCCGCTTCGTTAATTTTAGGAATAGTGCACGATGTAGGAGACAATTATATATGTGTGCACCTGCGGCGCGGTGCCTCGCATGCATCGCGCGACATTTCGTGTTCACGCCAAAAGACCACATTGCATTAAGACGGGCGCAACCCGTTGATATCGTATAGTTTTTTATTATTTTATTAGTTTTTTATTATTTTATTTCATTTCATTTCATTTCATTTCATTTCATTTCATTTCATTTCAT
>NW_026531472.1:0-5674 GCF_026283585.1 Hylaeus volcanicus | reverse complement strand
AATATTTGTGTTATTGTGTAGATCATAATTTCTTAACGTGTTGCTGACAATTGTCTTCAATGGTTCAGTAACAGGTTTAAAGTGTTTTTCCAACGCAATCTCTTCGTCAATTTTACCGGTTTTCAATTCAGGATACTTTCTGCGAATCAAATCGCTCGTTGTTGCAATCTGTTTCGCTATCCTCTCTCGATCTTCAACGCTGTTACTGCTCATGTTGGAACACTGCTTTCTGAACGTATCGGATATAACTGGACGTGTTACGATATCGCAAAGTCATTAAATCGTTTTCGATAGCGACCATTCCATAAAGCACTGTCTTTGTCAATCACTACAAATCCATATTTTTCTTGTCAGCAAGCGGTACACAATTTGCAGAAATTCTCAAATGACGTGTCAGTGTTTACATGATCGTTGTATAAATGCTTCAGATTTGTACCATCTTGTTTAAATATGATCAGCAGGTTCGCGTTGTCGCGTATCAGATGTTTCGGTATCTTCGCATATGTCTGACAATGATAGAAACAGTCAACGCCCGAGTGCCTACCCATTGCAAAGTATTCTCTTGCCGCGTTTTGCGTATCGCAAGCCATGTCGTATAAGATAAAAATCGAATTCGGAAGTGCCTCGCTCGGTGGAACGACGTCGCTGTTATTCGAAAATGTAAAATAACCAATTTCGTCTATCGACGAGAATATATTTTCTAGATATCGATATTTCGGTTGTTGCAATGATTTCGAGTACACGTATACGTTTTCGAAGCGAACACCGTGCGGACTTTCTAACAAACTAATCAGCACGTTCGTTTTGCCTCAATTCGATGGGCCGCAGATGATACCACGTATAGAGGTCGGTAGCATATTTCCATGACTTCTTTCTCAGACTGTGCCTTTTTGTCTACATTAGTCACTCTAATCGCAGGTGATTGGCGCTCGAACCGCATCGTAGCTGTGGTAAAAAATGAAAGAAAACATATGTGTTGATGTTGGGGGGTATTTATACTAGCGTGACCCAGACGTATCAGCCAGTGTAGGAATGGCTTTCATACTGATCGATGGTGATACACTGTTCGACTTGACTGTGGAGCAGTTGAAATACGTGTCAAAGATAGTACTCTTGAATCGGTTCGCTAGCGACATTCATTACGCGTGGGATAAACTGCCGAAACATATAAGAGCTGATCCAGAAGTCCAGTCTTATCGTAGGTGTCTCTTGCATTACAATCGTTCAGATCAACGTACGCACATAGACGGACCAACGCCTATGGAAAAAGATTGTTACCTGTGCGTAGGAGGACAGGAGGCGGTATCTTCCCGTTTCTCCTACCTGCGTTATCAGCTATAGGAGCGTTAACCGGTGGTGCTGCTGGCGTGGCTAAGGCCGTGAACGACGCCAAGTCTGCGCGAAAACAGCTGGAGGAAATGCAACGGCATAATCATGCTATGGAAGGTCGCGGAGTACATCTCGCGCCGTACAAACGCGAACGAGGAGTTTCAAAGAGAGACAAAAAACGCCAAAATTAAAATGCCCGAAGGTGTAACCACCAACCTACAACTACACACTCTGGCAAAGCGTATGCGTATTCCACATTTCAGGGGTATTTTTATGCGCAATACTTTACCAACAGATGGGATACACAGGAACGAGAGATACTTTCGAGGGACCTGGTACTCATTGAGTTACGTACGCAAAACGGGGAACTCGCACCATATATTTCGATAGTTTTGGGAATCTTCAACCGCCGAGGGAACTGATACAGTACTTCAAGAATAGTGTAGTCGAGTATAATCACAGGCCTTATCAGCGCTATAATCAGAGCAATTGCGGACAGCTATGTTTGCAGTTTCTGCAGACGGTTGACAATCAATTTAAGGGCCGTCATTGCGCGCTTATACTCCAGTATTCATTTGAACATGTTGGCGACGTTAACGCTCACCGGCCAAAGTAGCATTCTCGCAGTAAGCTATTTTCCGTCCATCGATCTGAGCGATGGTGATTACGAACTCGGTCTTACGGACTTAAAGACTTATTACACCATACCGAATGTAAATTTGTCGAATAATAAATTTTACTACGATAACGATGATAAGGAAATCATTATTCCGGAAGAATCTTACGAGCTGGATGACATTGACATGTATTTGCGACGGTCACTTTCGCATGGTAATGAGGGGAACCCCTTGATACTTAGAGCTAACAACAATACGATGAAGAGCGAAATCATGTGCGATTACAGCATTAATTTTACCAAACCCAATACTATTGGCTCGTTGCTGGGGTTTCCGACGAATCGGTTCCGGCAACCGCGAAAATGGCACGAATCGGATGCGCCAATCAATATAATGAACGTAAATATTATTCGCATTGAATGCAACGTGGCGGCTGGTGCTTACAGCAATAACAAGAGCGTGCACGAGTTTTCGCCTACCGTTCCACCTGGATATAAGATATCGAAAAGACCGACACAGATGATTTACCTTCCGATCACCACACGAAGCATTTCGGATTTGACTATTCGCGTCGTGGATCAAGACGGTCAATTGTTAGATTTTCGAGGGGAGCAGATCACCGTTCGACTGCATGTACGGAGACAACGGCCGTAGTGGGAGATGCTTGAATTGAACGAAGCGGAGCAGACCACACGTGGAAACAAAGAGAAAACAATTCGATCGCCTGCGAAACTCACTGTATCGAATATTGGCGGTCTAATACCATTGGGCGAAAAGACAATTCGATCACCTGCGAAGCTGACTGCATCGAATGGTGAGTTTCTGAAATCGTTGGGTTTCGTTGTACGAAATGGCTAATATCTTAAACATTGGAGGTGAACTAATCTTTGACGACAGCATCGCCAAGATTGAGACTCACACATACAACCCATACGCTAACACAACGTTTGAGCATAACGATGAGATACGAATACCTATACAACAGCGGGATTTATACACGTTACCATGCGAGAGCTTTCTATACGTTGAAGGAAGATTCAGAGTAAAGAAACCAAAGGAAGGAGTAGAAGCACACCTCGGAAACAATTGTGTCGCCTTTATGTTTGATGAAATTCGATATGAACTCAATGGTGTGGAGATTGATCGCAACAGAAACGTTGGAATAACAAGCACCATCAAAAATTTTGTGTCCTGAACATTTGACAAATCGCTAATTTTACGGAATGCTTGATGGATCACACAGTCAAACATACCGATAGGTTACTTTAACTTTTGTGTACCGCTCAACATGCTGTTGGGTTTTTGCGAAAATTACAGGCGTATAGTAATCAACGCTCGTCACGAACTCATTCTTATACGCGCGCACAGTGATAATAATTGCATCGTTGGAGATTCCACGTTGGAACCGGTGGTCGAATTATTAAAGATACAGTGGCGAATGCCTCAAGTCGTACTGAATGATACGAATAAACTATCGTTGTTGCGAATTTTGGAAAGCGGGCAATACCTAAGCATGAGTTTTCGTTCGTGGGACCTGTACGAGTACCCTTTGTTGCAAAGTACGACAAAACATTCGTGGGCCGTTAAAACTGCGACTCAGCTGGAGAAACCACGATATGTTATTTTTGCACTGCAGACTGGTCGAAAGAATATCATGTCTGAAGATGCAAGCAACTTCGATGCATGTAAATTGACCAACGTGATACTTTATCTAAACTCTGATAGAAACAGATATGCTATTCTTTTTTATATGTATGCACGTTTTCGTAAAGCTTATTACGGATACGATTGTTACGAAACGCTTTGTAACACGGACAACTTTTTGTTGCATGGGCCGTTTGTAGTCGTCGATTGCTTGCGACAGAACGAATTAATCAAGAGCGCCACCGTAGATGTGCGAATAGAATTTGATTGCAAAGAAAACGTGCCAGCAAATACTACCGCGTACTGTCTTATTTTGCATGATCGCGTCATCGAATACTGTCCATTGTCCAACGTTGTACGCAAAATCACATAAACTGCAGCATCAGCAATATTTATAATATGTAAGAGATGGATATCTCGCATTGTGGCGTAGTTTCAAAGATATCGTCACGATGGTACCAACGTTGGTTGACATACAAGGGTTTACAGACAGTACCAGGTTTATCGTAAAGTAAGTGGCGGTGTTGAGAAAAGGAACCATTCTCACCCATTACATTTTCAAAAGCCCCCATCTATGGAATTCACTATCGGCAGCCGATAAATCTCGTGCTTTTTGGGTGACAGCAAATCATCATGGACTGTCGTGGGAAGATTCGTTCATACAGTATGGGGAAACGATTGATTACAACGGCAAAAGTCGATGACGATGCATGGCCTATCGCATATGCCAAGGGAAGCCAAAAACGTGACTGGTTGAAAAATCTACTTGATAGAAATGCGAATGTAACTATTGAGACCATGGATGCTGATTACAAAGATATCGCGTGTTTGAAAAATCTTGATGTTACTAATACCATGCGATGCATAAACCATGCAACGAATTGCGCTTTACAAAATGTATTTAAATTATACAACTGGTGGCTGAAATACCAGAAATAAAAAATGTATCTATTTTTTTGTTGGAAATTGACTGAATTGTTAGCATTAGGTTTAGATGGAATACAGTTATCAATAAAAATAAAAAATAAAAAACCCTGGATATATGCGTCTTTCTTTCTAGCACATTTCCCCCCATACCATATTCTCATCCGGTGTAATGTTTGTCAGCCTCCCTGACAAATGCTGGTGCGTACTCAACAGTTTTTGTTTCTCGCTGGAAAATCGGTTCTTCGATCCAGTATCAAATCTTTATCATAATACTCGCGAAGGACTTTATCAGCCTCCCCCGACAAATGCTGATGCGTACTCAACAGTTTTTGTTTCTCGCTGGATTGGATCTTTCGCTGTAACGTTTTCAAAGGCATTCGCAGTCTGACAGTGCTACGGACAAGGCGAGAAGATATTCGTGAAGTGCCGCATTTATAAAATGAAAGTAAGTGAAAAATACATAAACAGTAGTGACCAGTTCCTGGCGTTATCGATGTGTGAAAGTGTTGCAGAAATTTTTTAAAAATACTAGATTATTAATATGTAGATATAGCATTTCACCAACAAACGCCACGAACTCGACAGTGAAATGTATATTCCTGAATGTGCGTGCGTAAAAAGAAGTATTAAGAATATCATTTCTTTTTTCTTATAGAAATGCCTGTATACAACATCGACAACAACATTCCGGAAAACGTTGAGGAGATTGACTTCGATGGTATATTGCCTGAGGAGCACCTCGAGGCGTATAGGTACCTCCTGTCACTTGGGTGCATGCGGGGACTGGAGGCGGCATTCGTCACCCCGGAGGCGGATGATTCCTTCCGCCCCCGAATCTGCACCTCATGTTGGTGGGAGCTCCCGCCGGAGGAGAGGGTGCTCCACCCACCGTCCGGGGCGCATCTGGCGATCCCGCGGCTCCGCTTCGTTAATTTTAGGAATAGTGCACGATGTAGGAGACAATTATATATGTGTGCACCTGCGGCGCGGTGCCTCGCATGCATCGCGCGACATTTCGTGTTCACGCCAAAAGACCACATTGCATTAAGACGGGCGCAACCCGTTGATATCGTATAGTTTTTTATTATTTTATTAGTTTTTTATTATTTTATTTCATTTCATTTCATTTCATTTCATTTCATTTCATTTCATTTCAT
>NW_026531471.1:0-7175 GCF_026283585.1 Hylaeus volcanicus | reverse complement strand
TTCATTTCATTTCATTTCATTTCATTTCATTTCATTTCATTTCATTTTATTTTATTTTATTATAGTTTTTTATTTAATTTTTTATTATAATTTTTTTATATGTATTAATATACATATTATTCATTTTTTATTATAGTTTCATATTTTATATATTTATCATTTCTTTTTATTTTCATATATCTTTTATTATTTTTATTTCATTTTTTTTATTATAGTTTATTAGTTTTATTTCATACCATCATTTTTTATATCATTTTTTTATATATATAGTTTTTAAATGTATTTTTATATTAATTATATTTATTACAGTTTTATATTTATCATTTTTTCATTTTCATATTTTTATAATAAAAAGAATATTCGCGAACATATGTTTGTGAAAATCAATGCCCACCTCCCTTATCTTTAATATTCTCATCGCCAACGAATGATGTCACCTCTACCGTTTCTTTAATATCTAGTTTTCAAGCAATTGTATCGCGCAAATAAAAGATTCGCTGCCGGATTGTAATTTGTAAACTTTGCGTTTTTGGATCATCTGATCGAGGCCATCATTGCGAGACGTTCCTACCGATGGCTGCGTCAAAGATTGTAATGTAATATTATATGTTGCACGGGGCATGAGTGCGAGGAAGAAAATACTCGGGCGCGAGAGAGAGGGAACCCGTGAGGCCCGCAACGACGCCCCCACTCCTGCGCGCAAAGGGGACGGTCTCCCTTACAGCGTGCGCGCTTATTTCGTTACATGTACCATTTGCGTTTTTCTTTCTTACCGATCTCTGATAACGATAATAATACTTACCAAACGTTGAACAATTGATGTTCTTTTTCTTTTTTTTTTACCGATCTCTGATAATTACCTATGATAATTACTTCATCTTTTCTAATCTTACGTGTTGCACGGGTAAAAGAGCATGAGTGCGAGGAAGAAAATGCTTGGGCGCGCGAGAGAGAGAGAGAGGGAACCCGCGGGGCCCGAAAAAACACCCCCACTCCTGCGCGCGAAGAAGACAGTTTCCCCCACCCTTATGCGCTTATTTCGTTACATGTAAAATTTGCGTTTTTCTTTCTTACCGATCACTGATCACCCACCGGTGGTGTCCCTCTTCTACCTTAACGACCGTAGGTAATAATTGCATCCTACCTTACCAACCGTAGGTAGTAATTACCGACCCTCCACCACTATTTCTATCGGGTGTTACCTTTTTTTCTGTAATGAGTGGTTCACCAGTAGCCCTATTATTTCATTTTGTAAAATGAAATATTACTTTCATAAACTCCTAAGAAATAAAAATAAAATTTCATTTATTTTTTTTTTTTTATTGTTTGCTTTAGGTCACATGCACCTTCTAAGGTTATTAGTGACCACAGTAACGAGTTAGTAGAATAAGTCTATATTAAGTGGTACAGTCCAATATCTTTTAGGAAGCTTAATGTCTGTTTGCCGGAGTTCTCTTCTCGTAGTACGCTCAGTGAATTGGGTAACTCAAATTGTGTCTTTATCGTGTTGTACTTTAGGCAGGTAACCAGTATATGTTCAATGGAGTTTTGAGTCCTGCAGGTATCGCAGTTATTTGGTTCGGTTTTGGTTATGAGGTACGAGTGCGACCAGCTGGTGTGACCTATTCTTAATCGTGTCAGCTTTACTTGATCTTTCCTGTTTAGCCGCCAAGCTGGGTGTATTTCATTTATATTGTCTCTTATTTTGTGAAGCTTTGTCGGTTTTGAATGTTTCCATTCCTCATTCCACCAGTCTGTGATCGCTTTAATGAAAAATTTCTGAAGATCCTTGTAGGAGACAGAATAGTTGCTTATTTCGGCTGTGCTGGAAACAGCAGCTTTTGCTGCTATGTCGGCCTTCTCGTTGCCTTCAATGTTGACGTGGGAGGGTATCCAAGAATACAGTATTTCTTTTCCATTCTGACTAAGTGTAGCATTTAGTTCGATGATGTTCCGGATTATTGTGTCGCTGCTTTCACAGTTTTGTAAGGCCAATATTACACTTTTGGAGTCTGAAAATATAATAAATTTGTTGTGTGTTTCTTTCTCTATATACTTTAAGGCTTCTTGAACTGCGAATGCCTCACTGCTAAAAACTGTAAATCCATCTGGAAGTTTGAATGTTAGATCTATGTCAGGGAGGCATACTGCACATCCGGTCCCTTGGGGGGATTTTGAACCATCGGTAAATACTTGTTTGTGATTTTGGTATTCATTTGTTATTTCGATATATAGTGTTTTAACGATGTTAGGATTAATATCTCTGCCTACTTTTAAAAATTTGTCGATTATAAGGGGGGTTTCTATTGTCCACGGTGGAGATTTGTAGTGTTTCCTCGGTGCGACGAGTGGTGTGTTGATATTTAGGTCCATTAGATATCCTCTTAGGCGAAAATTCAAAGGTTTCGGTAGATTAGGTTTCTTTCCAAAAACACTGCTAAGGTTGTCGGTTGTTATTTGTTTATATACAGGATTTGAAGGCGTTGACATTTTAGATGCTGCATATGATAAACTCAGTTGTTTTCTTCTGATTTCTAACGATTTCTTCAACGTTGAAGTTGTCTTCTGACATCTAAGGATGTTAGCTCCGCTTAAGATCGCAGTGATCGGATTAGTGCAGTAAGCCCCAGTTGCTATCCTGGCTCCCGCGTTGTGTATGGGCGATAGTATTTTTAAAGTACTTGGTTTTGCAGAGCTATATACAATTGATCCATAGTCGAGCTTGGATAGAACTAAGGCTTTATATGATTTGATTAAGACTTGAAATTCAGCTCCCCAATTTTTAGATGCGATGACTTTTAATATATTTAGTCTTCTGAGGCATTCTGTTTTAAGGTTTTTTAAAAATGGAATCCAGGTGTGTTTGTTGTCAAAGGTTAGACCAAGGATTTTAGGCGTGTTCGTCATTGTAAGTTGGTGTTGATCTAGGTGCAGTTGCAGCTGTTGATTTTGATCTGTTTTTTTTTTGAGAAGATTGTAACAGTTGTTTTGCATTTGGAAAATTTGTAACCGGTTTGTAGAACAAGGTTTTGAAGTTTGTTTAGGCAGGCTTGAAGGATTTGTTGACTGGTAGTTATGTTCCTTCCAGTAACAAAGAAGGTGCAATTGTCAGCAAAAATAGTTGTACTTTACTGGTTTGGACAAGGCTACTGCGATATCGTTTATGGCTCCTAGGAATAGCGTTACACTCAAAACTGATCCTTGTGGTACTCCATTTGAGGTTTCAGTTTTTTTTTGAAAGTTTGCCATTAACTCTGACATAGATGGATCTATTTTCCAGAAAATTTGAAATGAATTTGAGTATATTTCCGTTAAGGTTCCACTGTTTAAGTTGTTGTATGATTCGGTACCTCCAAAGCATATCGTAAGCCTTTTCAATGTCCAGGTATACTGCTATTAAATGCTGTTTATTTGCGAAGGCTTCACATATGTTGGTATCTAACATGATGAGGCTGTCAATTGTTGAACGATGTTGTCTGAACCCATTTTGATTCTTATCTAACAGATTGTTGGTCTCTAAGTACCATCGCAATCTTATATTTATTATCTTTCCTAGTATCTTACATAGACAGCACGTGAGAGCGATGGGTCGGTAGCTGTCAGGGTGAAGTTTATTTTTTCCGTGTTTTGATATGGGTACAACAATCGCTTCGTGCCACTTGGTAGGGAATACACCGTTAAGCCAAATGCAGTTATACATTCCAAGTAGGTACTCTAGTCCTCTTTTTGATAATTGTTTAATGAATATATTCGGGATATTGTCAGGCCCTGCGCTGGAATTTCGAGTACACTTTAGTGCAGATTTCAACTCAGTCATGCGTAGCTCCGTATTTAGGGGATGGGTGTTTTCTGGAGATAGACTAATTTCATGTCTCGAGATTTCGGCGTTTGTTTTAATGCTGAGGAATCTTGGGTCAAAATTTTCATCACTTGAACTTTTTGCAAAACTATTGGCTAATAAGAGAGATTTCTTCGGAATCTGTGATAAGTGAATTGTTTGTATTTTTGATTGCGGTAATTAAGAGGCTTGTTTTTTGTCCGTTAATTTTCTTTAGTTTGTTCCACATTGCATCACTGGGAGTATTTTTTGTTAATGACGAAACATAATCGATCCATGAGTTTCTTTTAGCTTGTTTGAGAATTTTTCTAGCCTTGGCTCTTGTCCGTTTAAACTCTATTAAGTTGTTGTAGGTGTTGTGTTTCTTGTATAGATTGAAGGCATGTTTCTTTTCTTTTATCGCATTCTCACATTCATCATTCCACCATGGGAGATTCTTTTTTCCTGTGCTATTTGATGTTTTTGGTATGAACTTTGTTGCAGCTTAAATGATTAATTTTTTAAATTCTTCCAATATTTGGTTTATCTCGTTACAATTTGAAGGGTTGGGCGTTTGTAGTGATGAGAGATCTTGGGTTATTTCGTGACAGTACAGTGACCAGTCTGCTTTTTTAAATTTCCACCTGGGTTGGAATATAGGATCATTTGAGTTCGATTCTTTTAGCTCCACAAAAATCGGAAAGTGGTCACTATTATATAATTCGTTAGAGGTTGCGTGTTCGATGATATTAAACAGACTCGGGCTACAGAAAGCTAAGTCTACTGTGCTATACGAACCGTTTGATACGTTGAAGTGAGTGGGTTTATTGGTGTTTAGTAAAGAGATTTCTGATTTGAGTATTATGTTTTCCAGTATTTTTCCTCTGGCATCTGTGTTTGCGGATCCCCATATTACGTTATGGCAGTTAAAATCGCCCACTACTATAAAAGGTTTAGGGAGTTGTTCAAGAAGATTTATTAACTCAGCTTCTTGAATTTGATAATTGTTGGGAATATAAACGTTGTAAATGCATATTTCTCGTTGACCTAAGATGGCTAAAATTGTAACTGCCTCGATATTGGTTCTAAGTACTACTTCCATATAGTTGATGTTTTTCTTGAGGAAGATCGCAACTCCACCACTCGCAATCAGGGTATTTCTTCTGTTTTCTTGAACAATGTTGAAGTTTTTGATATTAATAACTTCGTTCTCTTCGAATCTGGTTTCCTGTACAACACAGAATGTTTGGTCGGTGCTCCAGAAGTAATTTTTGTAAGAATTCGAACCGTGTTTTAAGACTGTTAACGTTCCATTGTAGGATTGTGTGTGACATTTGGTTTGTCAAGATAAAGTATATGCTTAATTGGTGTATTCTTCTTCGGAGCAATAGGGAGTGTCAGAATATTCCGAGGGGGCTGGGGAATGTGTTTGAAGATCAATTTCAGTATGTTTAGTTAATTTTCTGGTGATTCTCGTGAATCGATTTTTGATACAACGCTCTGTAAGGTGGGGGTATAGCTCCTTCATGAAGGTTGCTAAGGCCTCTGCATCTTCTGTGTATTTTGAAGCAATTTCTTTGGTGTTGGGTGATCCCGTCGCTTTTTCGATAAAACTTTTGAATTGGTTAAAATTTAGCATTTTCCCAGGTGTTTCAAGTATATGTTTAATTGATTGTAGCATAGCCTCCACGCTTTTTCCACTAGTTGTTGTACTATTTCCTCTATTTTCTTTCTTTTTTTTTTGGTGACTTGAATTTAGGTTCCTTATTTAAGATTTCTAGAAGGCTGACTGGTTTTTCTGGCGCGGGGGTTGCATCGTTCGGTTTTTCTAAGGAGTGGCTTGAGTCGTCTGTTATTTCAGATCTGGTGCGTTTTAATGATTTGAATGGTGTGTCTATATCCATAATTTCTATTTGATTGCTACGGTTGATATTTTCTGGGTTTTTGGGCGTTTCATCGTTGTTTATGTTAGATGCAATTTCTACTGTTTCAACTTCTTGGGCGTTAACTACACCAGTTGTTAGTGGAAGGTTATAGGTTGTACGTTGGATTTCGGTGGTGTTGCAATTTTTTGCTAAATGACCCTCTAGTTTGCAAATAAAGCATTTTAGCGTATCTGTTGACGGATAGATCCAGTACATGGTTTGTTCATGCTCAATTTTTATGTTATTTGGGATTTTGTATATATCATCTGGATGCACGTATAATTGACGACGGAAGCTGAGTATGTGCGTAAAACCTTCTTCTGTCATTCCTGCTTTGATGAAGGAAACAGCTGATTCTCTTCTTACTCCTAGTTTGTCGAAAATTTCTTCGATTGTGGCATGTGGTATTGTTGGATAAACATTCAACAGTATTATACGTTGGGCTTTACTAATTAGCGGTCTCAAGGACAGAGTAGAATCGTTGACTCCGATATGTTTATGTTTATCTGTAAGGTTGTCTGCGATTTCCTTGCTCGCTAGAAAGACACATAGTTGTATTCCATCTTTAGCTTCGATTATTATTGCCTGGTCTTTTTTGGGGAAGCAATCGCTTTGAACTACGTTTGTGTAACTTCGCCGTTGGGGATTTCTGGGACCTTATTGGGGTTGGTGGACATGTCTACCTTGCTCAGAGGCCATTTCGGTGAATAGATTGCACCGAAGTAGGCGTGTGCTTGGTTTTAAGGTTTGGTTTACTACAGTTAATTGGTGGCTCACTGTATATTCGCTTAAATTTCGCACTTGAACATTTACATATACACAAGGATCACGGTACAATCGCGGTATGTATTCGAAACTCGCGTTCACAGCACGCACAGTGTTGTTAAACACATTCGATCGCTACCACGGTTTTCGATCGTCTCCTCATTTATCTTTAATTTAAAGAAAACACAAATAAATTTATAAATAAAAATAAAATAATAAACTTTACAGTAAATAACAATAAATAGAATAAACTTAAACAATAATAATGAAATAACAAGAATATAATCAGCAAATTTAATTGAAAAGTTATATATTAAATTATAATAAGTAATTTTTAATAATATTAATAGCAAATAATAAGAAAATACACCCTGACATCCTTTTGAAATATTGCGATTGGAACCTTGAATCATGTGCAATAATAAAAATATAAAAATTAAACGTATGTAAAAATAATTGAATATAAGTATACTAAGATAAATAAATAAGTAAACAATGGTCATGTAACATTAAACTCTATAATAAAGAAATGATAATAAAAAATTACAATTCAAGAATCTCATTTTCCAATATTTAATTAATTTATTTAAAATATGCTATCATTATATTGAATTTAAGGTGTATTAATTGTAAAACGAACTCATGTAATTTATTAATCTTTTCGCTGT
>NW_026531470.1:0-7177 GCF_026283585.1 Hylaeus volcanicus | reverse complement strand
TTCATTTCATTTCATTTCATTTCATTTCATTTCATTTCATTTCATTTTATTTTATTTTATTATAGTTTTTTATTTAATTTTTTATTATAATTTTTTTATATGTATTAATATACATATTATTCATTTTTTATTATAGTTTCATATTTTATATATTTATCATTTCTTTTTATTTTCATATATCTTTTATTATTTTTATTTCATTTTTTTTATTATAGTTTATTAGTTTTATTTCATACCATCATTTTTTATATCATTTTTTTATATATATAGTTTTTAAATGTATTTTTATATTAATTATATTTATTACAGTTTTATATTTATCATTTTTTCATTTTCATATTTTTATAATAAAAAGAATATTCGCGAACATATGTTTGTGAAAATCAATGCCCACCTCCCTTATCTTTAATATTCTCATCGCCAACGAATGATGTCACCTCTACCGTTTCTTTAATATCTAGTTTTCAAGCAATTGTATCGCGCAAATAAAAGATTCGCTGCCGGATTGTAATTTGTAAACTTTGCGTTTTTGGATCATCTGATCGAGGCCATCATTGCGAGACGTTCCTACCGATGGCTGCGTCAAAGATTGTAATGTAATATTATATGTTGCACGGGGCATGAGTGCGAGGAAGAAAATACTCGGGCGCGAGAGAGAGGGAACCCGTGAGGCCCGCAACGACGCCCCCACTCCTGCGCGCAAAGGGGACGGTCTCCCTTACAGCGTGCGCGCTTATTTCGTTACATGTACCATTTGCGTTTTTCTTTCTTACCGATCTCTGATAACGATAATAATACTTACCAAACGTTGAACAATTGATGTTCTTTTTCTTTTTTTTTTTACCGATCTCTGATAATTACCTATGATAATTACTTCATCTTTTCTAATCTTACGTGTTGCACGGGTAAAAGAGCATGAGTGCGAGGAAGAAAATGCTTGGGCGCGCGAGAGAGAGAGAGAGGGAACCCGCGGGGCCCGAAAAAACACCCCCACTCCTGCGCGCGAAGAAGACAGTTTCCCCCACCCTTATGCGCTTATTTCGTTACATGTAAAATTTGCGTTTTTCTTTCTTACCGATCACTGATCACCCACCGGTGGTGTCCCTCTTCTACCTTAACGACCGTAGGTAATAATTGCATCCTACCTTACCAACCGTAGGTAGTAATTACCGACCCTCCACCACTATTTCTATCGGGTGTTACCTTTTTTTCTGTAATGAGTGGTTCACCAGTAGCCCTATTATTTCATTTTGTAAAATGAAATATTACTTTCATAAACTCCTAAGAAATAAAAATAAAATTTCATTTATTTTTTTTTTTTTATTGTTTGCTTTAGGTCACATGCACCTTCTAAGGTTATTAGTGACCACAGTAACGAGTTAGTAGAATAAGTCTATATTAAGTGGTACAGTCCAATATCTTTTAGGAAGCTTAATGTCTGTTTGCCGGAGTTCTCTTCTCGTAGTACGCTCAGTGAATTGGGTAACTCAAATTGTGTCTTTATCGTGTTGTACTTTAGGCAGGTAACCAGTATATGTTCAATGGAGTTTTGAGTCCTGCAGGTATCGCAGTTATTTGGTTCGGTTTTGGTTATGAGGTACGAGTGCGACCAGCTGGTGTGACCTATTCTTAATCGTGTCAGCTTTACTTGATCTTTCCTGTTTAGCCGCCAAGCTGGGTGTATTTCATTTATATTGTCTCTTATTTTGTGAAGCTTTGTCGGTTTTGAATGTTTCCATTCCTCATTCCACCAGTCTGTGATCGCTTTAATGAAAAATTTCTGAAGATCCTTGTAGGAGACAGAATAGTTGCTTATTTCGGCTGTGCTGGAAACAGCAGCTTTTGCTGCTATGTCGGCCTTCTCGTTGCCTTCAATGTTGACGTGGGAGGGTATCCAAGAATACAGTATTTCTTTTCCATTCTGACTAAGTGTAGCATTTAGTTCGATGATGTTCCGGATTATTGTGTCGCTGCTTTCACAGTTTTGTAAGGCCAATATTACACTTTTGGAGTCTGAAAATATAATAAATTTGTTGTGTGTTTCTTTCTCTATATACTTTAAGGCTTCTTGAACTGCGAATGCCTCACTGCTAAAAACTGTAAATCCATCTGGAAGTTTGAATGTTAGATCTATGTCAGGGAGGCATACTGCACATCCGGTCCCTTGGGGGGATTTTGAACCATCGGTAAATACTTGTTTGTGATTTTGGTATTCATTTGTTATTTCGATATATAGTGTTTTAACGATGTTAGGATTAATATCTCTGCCTACTTTTAAAAATTTGTCGATTATAAGGGGGGTTTCTATTGTCCACGGTGGAGATTTGTAGTGTTTCCTCGGTGCGACGAGTGGTGTGTTGATATTTAGGTCCATTAGATATCCTCTTAGGCGAAAATTCAAAGGTTTCGGTAGATTAGGTTTCTTTCCAAAAACACTGCTAAGGTTGTCGGTTGTTATTTGTTTATATACAGGATTTGAAGACGTTGACATTTTAGATGCTGCATATGATAAACTCAGTTGTTTTCTTCTGATTTCTAACGATTTCTTCAACGTTGAAGTTGTCTTCTGACATCTAAGGATGTTAGCTCCGCTTAAGATCGCAGTGATCGGATTAGTGCAGTAAGCCCCAGTTGCTATCCTGGCTCCCGCGTTGTGTATGGGCGATAGTATTTTTAAAGTACTTGGTTTTGCAGAGCTATATACAATTGATCCATAGTCGAGCTTGGATAGAACTAAGGCTTTATATGATTTGATTAAGACTTGAAATTCAGCTCCCCAATTTTTAGATGCGATGACTTTTAATATATTTAGTCTTCTGAGGCATTCTGTTTTAAGGTTTTTTAAAAATGGAATCCAGGTGTGTTTGTTGTCAAAGGTTAGACCAAGGATTTTAGGCGTGTTCGTCATTGTAAGTTGGTGTTGATCTAGGTGCAGTTGCAGCTGTTGATTTTGATCTGTTTTTTTTTTGAGAAGATTGTAACAGTTGTTTTGCATTTGGAAAATTTGTAACCGGTTTGTAGAACAAGGTTTTGAAGTTTGTTTAGGCAGGCTTGAAGGATTTGTTGACTGGTAGTTATGTTCCTTCCAGTAACAAAGAAGGTGCAATTGTCAGCAAAAATAGTTGTACTTTACTGGTTTGGACAAGGCTACTGCGATATCGTTTATGGCTCCTAGGAATAGCGTTACACTCAAAACTGATCCTTGTGGTACTCCATTTGAGGTTTCAGTTTTTTTTTGAAAGTTTGCCATTAACTCTGACATAGATGGATCTATTTTCCAGAAAATTTGAAATGAATTTGAGTATATTTCCGTTAAGGTTCCACTGTTTAAGTTGTTGTATGATTCGGTACCTCCAAAGCATATCGTAAGCCTTTTCAATGTCCAGGTATACTGCTATTAAATGCTGTTTATTTGCGAAGGCTTCACATATGTTGGTATCTAACATGATGAGGCTGTCAATTGTTGAACGATGTTGTCTGAACCCATTTTGATTCTTATCTAACAGATTGTTGGTCTCTAAGTACCATCGCAATCTTATATTTATTATCTTTCCTAGTATCTTACATAGACAGCACGTGAGAGCGATGGGTCGGTAGCTGTCAGGGTGAAGTTTATTTTTTCCGTGTTTTGATATGGGTACAACAATCGCTTCGTGCCACTTGGTAGGGAATACACCGTTAAGCCAAATGCAGTTATACATTCCAAGTAGGTACTCTAGTCCTCTTTTTGATAATTGTTTAATGAATATATTCGGGATATTGTCAGGCCCTGCGCTGGAATTTCGAGTACACTTTAGTGCAGATTTCAACTCAGTCATGCGTAGCTCCGTATTTAGGGGATGGGTGTTTTCTGGAGATAGACTAATTTCATGTCTCGAGATTTCGGCGTTTGTTTTAATGCTGAGGAATCTTGGGTCAAAATTTTCATCACTTGAACTTTTTGCAAAACTATTGGCTAATAAGAGAGATTTCTTCGGAATCTGTGATAAGTGAATTGTTTGTATTTTTGATTGCGGTAATTAAGAGGCTTGTTTTTTGTCCGTTAATTTTCTTTAGTTTGTTCCACATTGCATCACTGGGAGTATTTTTTGTTAATGACGAAACATAATCGATCCATGAGTTTCTTTTAGCTTGTTTGAGAATTTTTCTAGCCTTGGCTCTTGTCCGTTTAAACTCTATTAAGTTGTTGTAGGTGTTGTGTTTCTTGTATAGATTGAAGGCATGTTTCTTTTCTTTTATCGCATTCTCACATTCATCATTCCACCATGGGAGATTCTTTTTTCCTGTGCTATTTGATGTTTTTGGTATGAACTTTGTTGCAGCTTAAATGATTAATTTTTTAAATTCTTCCAATATTTGGTTTATCTCGTTACAATTTGAAGGGTTGGGCGTTTGTAGTGATGAGAGATCTTGGGTTATTTCGTGACAGTACAGTGACCAGTCTGCTTTTTTAAATTTCCACCTGGGTTGGAATATAGGATCATTTGAGTTCGATTCTTTTAGCTCCACAAAAATCGGAAAGTGGTCACTATTATATAATTCGTTAGAGGTTGCGTGTTCGATGATATTAAACAGACTCGGGCTACAGAAAGCTAAGTCTACTGTGCTATACGAACCGTTTGATACGTTGAAGTGAGTGGGTTTATTGGTGTTTAGTAAAGAGATTTCTGATTTGAGTATTATGTTTTCCAGTATTTTTCCTCTGGCATCTGTGTTTGCGGATCCCCATATTACGTTATGGCAGTTAAAATCGCCCACTACTATAAAAGGTTTAGGGAGTTGTTCAAGAAGATTTATTAACTCAGCTTCTTGAATTTGATAATTGTTGGGAATATAAACGTTGTAAATGCATATTTCTCGTTGACCTAAGATGGCTAAAATTGTAACTGCCTCGATATTGGTTCTAAGTACTACTTCCATATAGTTGATGTTTTTCTTGAGGAAGATCGCAACTCCACCACTCGCAATCAGGGTATTTCTTCTGTTTTCTTGAACAATGTTGAAGTTTTTGATATTAATAACTTCGTTCTCTTCGAATCTGGTTTCCTGTACAACACAGAATGTTTGGTCGGTGCTCCAGAAGTAATTTTTGTAAGAATTCGAACCGTGTTTTAAGACTGTTAACGTTCCATTGTAGGATTGTGTGTGACATTTGGTTTGTCAAGATAAAGTATATGCTTAATTGGTGTATTCTTCTTCGGAGCAATAGGGAGTGTCAGAATATTCCGAGGGGGCTGGGGAATGTGTTTGAAGATCAATTTCAGTATGTTTAGTTAATTTTCTGGTGATTCTCGTGAATCGATTTTTGATACAACGCTCTGTAAGGTGGGGGTATAGCTCCTTCATGAAGGTTGCTAAGGCCTCTGCATCTTCTGTGTATTTTGAAGCAATTTCTTTGGTGTTGGGTGATCCCGTCGCTTTTTCGATAAAACTTTTGAATTGGTTAAAATTTAGCATTTTCCCAGGTGTTTCAAGTATATGTTTAATTGATTGTAGCATAGCCTCCACGCTTTTTCCACTAGTTGTTGTACTATTTCCTCTATTTTCTTTCTTTTTTTTTTTGGTGACTTGAATTTAGGTTCCTTATTTAAGATTTCTAGAAGGCTGACTGGTTTTTCTGGCGCGGGGGTTGCATCGTTCGGTTTTTCTAAGGAGTGGCTTGAGTCGTCTGTTATTTCAGATCTGGTGCGTTTTAATGATTTGAATGGTGTGTCTATATCCATAATTTCTATTTGATTGCTACGGTTGATATTTTCTGGGTTTTTGGGCGTTTCATCGTTGTTTATGTTAGATGCAATTTCTACTGTTTCAACTTCTTGGGCGTTAACTACACCAGTTGTTAGTGGAAGGTTATAGGTTGTACGTTGGATTTCGGTGGTGTTGCAATTTTTTGCTAAATGACCCTCTAGTTTGCAAATAAAGCATTTTAGCGTATCTGTTGACGGATAGATCCAGTACATGGTTTGTTCATGCTCAATTTTTATGTTATTTGGGATTTTGTATATATCATCTGGATGCACGTATAATTGACGACGGAAGCTGAGTATGTGCGTAAAACCTTCTTCTGTCATTCCTGCTTTGATGAAGGAAACAGCTGATTCTCTTCTTACTCCTAGTTTGTCGAAAATTTCTTCGATTGTGGCATGTGGTATTGTTGGATAAACATTCAACAGTATTATACGTTGGGCTTTACTAATTAGCGGTCTCAAGGACAGAGTAGAATCGTTGACTCCGATATGTTTATGTTTATCTGTAAGGTTGTCTGCGATTTCCTTGCTCGCTAGAAAGACACATAGTTGTATTCCATCTTTAGCTTCGATTATTATTGCCTGGTCTTTTTTGGGGAAGCAATCGCTTTGAACTACGTTTGTGTAACTTCGCCGTTGGGGATTTCTGGGACCTTATTGGGGTTGGTGGACATGTCTACCTTGCTCAGAGGCCATTTCGGTGAATAGATTGCACCGAAGTAGGCGTGTGCTTGGTTTTAAGGTTTGGTTTACTACAGTTAATTGGTGGCTCACTGTATATTCGCTTAAATTTCGCACTTGAACATTTACATATACACAAGGATCACGGTACAATCGCGGTATGTATTCGAAACTCGCGTTCACAGCACGCACAGTGTTGTTAAACACATTCGATCGCTACCACGGTTTTCGATCGTCTCCTCATTTATCTTTAATTTAAAGAAAACACAAATAAATTTATAAATAAAAATAAAATAATAAACTTTACAGTAAATAACAATAAATAGAATAAACTTAAACAATAATAATGAAATAACAAGAATATAATCAGCAAATTTAATTGAAAAGTTATATATTAAATTATAATAAGTAATTTTTAATAATATTAATAGCAAATAATAAGAAAATACACCCTGACATCCTTTTGAAATATTGTGATTGGAACCTTGAATCATGTGCAATAATAAAAATATAAAAATTAAACGTATGTAAAAATAATTGAATATAAGTATACTAAGATAAATAAATAAGTAAACAATGGTCATGTAACATTAAACTCTATAATAAAGAAATGATAATAAAAAATTACAATTCAAGAATCTCATTTTCCAATATTTAATTAATTTATTTAAAATATGCTATCATTATATTGAATTTAAGGTATATTAATTGTAAAACGAACTCATGTAATTTATTAATCTTTTCGCTGT
>NW_026531469.1:0-3902 GCF_026283585.1 Hylaeus volcanicus | reverse complement strand
GTATTAGTGACTTTTACAAAAGTGACATAAGTAAAAAGCCACTTTGCTTTGATTTGCTTTGCTTTGAAGAAATATATTTTCTTTGTTAAAAATGCACAATTCATTGTTATGTTTCAAAATTTTAAAAATGATAAAAAAATAATAAATTTCATAAACGAAAACTATTAAAGACAAGACAAATTTTAAAACATTCAGTTGGTTATAATGTTGTTTGTGTATAGTGTATAGTGAATTCATTGACAGGGTTTTCAAACAAGTCGATCGATGCCTTACTTAAATTTTGCTTTCATTAACCATTTAACTGCGAGACAATTTTTGCTGGAGATTCTAAAAGACGTAGAGGCGTAAATTTTTAAAAAATTTCAGCTTCCAGGGAATGACAAAACGAACCTTTTTTATATTTACAATTTATTCGTAGGATGTTTAGTTTCAAAAATAAAAATTCAAAACTTGGAATACCTTTTTCCTGACATCTCGTAATGGTCTGATCCTATTGCTGTTGTCTTTAAGAAAAAATAAACAATAGTCGAACAATCGAATTTAAGAAGAATATCACCTTATAGAGAATGCCACAATAAAACTTTTTTATATTTACAATTTATTCATAGGACGTTTAGTTTCGGAGATAAAAATTCAAAACTTGGAATACCTTTTTTCTGAAATTCAATTTTTTCAAACGAAATTCTAACTTTTCCATTTATATTTTCGAAAGTAAGTATCCTATAAATAAACTATACATATGAAAAAGTTTCGTTTCATCTAATATTAGATTGACTTCGACGATATAGTCCGATTGTCATTTTATCGACACTTCGAGTTCCAAAGAAACTAAACCTAAAGAAACATTATTGGTGGTAGATTTGTTGCGTGAATCCTAGTGGTGAATGAGAGTCACCTCTCGAGTGCAAAGGGTTAAAGACTGGCAATGTAGCAGGGATGTGTACCCCAATGCCGCAGCGCTAGGAAAAATCCTTAAAAAGATACAAAACAAAATATGGAGTTCACAAGGGATTCCGGTACTTAGCTCGATGAATCGAATAACAAAGAAAGGGCTAGTTTCCTGTTTTGGCTAGCTGGGGTAAGGATAGAACAGAGTTCAACAGTTTTAGGTGTAATAAGCATTTAGCTGCCGCTACGCGTTTGTATGCTATGCACGCTACACACTCCATGAACAAACAAACCATATTCCTCTGCTAAACCTACCGCGCCTGATCAAATGATCGTTTTCAAACTTTTACGCGCAATATCTTACATACAATATCATCACATCGTTACTTTCTCGAGTATTCTTACAATTTGTTCAATGAGTTCTTTGTCTGAAACTATAGACTTAACCCGTTGTTAATCGGTCACGAGTAAACTCGTGTTTACACTTGCATTATCTATTTCAATTTATGAAAACCAGGGCGATATAAAATATTGCAAGAGCTTTGATCATCGTGTTTTATATGTAAAATATTTCATTTCAATTCATTATGTTGGTAAAATATAAATAAAGTTTATTTGAGTTTATTTAGATTGTTTTAATTTCACATTCAATTACGAAATAATAGCCGGTGACATGAAGTCGCTTCTGTGTAAAATTGCTTGTCAACAATTATGTTGTTATTAGAAGATCGTGATTTGATTTTGAGAAAACTCAGTGCATAACGATAATTGCCTTATAGTTTTTTAGATACTCTAATAGGCATTCGTTATTTATAAACTTTTTAAAACTATTCTGAAATTGATCCTAAAGTGATATAAATAAAAATTTGAATACACTTTCTCGCTTTCTTTTTTCATAAATGAAAAATTGAGTGAAAACTTAGTCATTTGTCCTGAGTTATTCTATCGTATATTCATCATTATGTCTTTTCTCAGGCAAGAAAATACAGGGTGAAATCGAAAATTCGAAATTTCGTAGATAGCTTTACAACCTTACTACACTGTTGGCTCAATTGGAATAAATGTACAGGTTTTATTATACATAAAGAGATAACCAGAGAAAGAATTGCATGGCAACAATTTTTATTCCAGTTAGCCGAAGAACTTGGCACAAAATTTCAAAAATTGCAACAGAAAAATAAGGTTCAATTTCATGTGTGCGAAGAACTTGCCAAATGAGATATTACAAAGGCAACAAACCAACCACGATCAAAAGATTATCTAAGTATTTACGTTGAAACTATTTTACGACTCAAAGGTGGTGTAATCCATTAACCTCATTTAAAGTTAATTTTTCAGGATAGGAAAACGTGATTCGATCTTGAATCAATAAATTATCACTTCACAAAGACTTCTTATTAAATTGTATAGATTAATTAAAGAGAAATATAATTACAATGCCTATAAGAAACAAAAATATGTAACGATGAAAGAATATATAAGCAAATTAAAGAAATAAGTTTTATATACATATATATTGCATTTGGCACATTCAAGAAAAACGAAAAAGGAGCAGAAAGTATTACATATTCTTTCAGTAGGTCGCAGTCTAACATACCACTAACCTGCAATATAATAAGACACATCATTCAATAATCTCGATTTCCGTTTCAAAAACTTGAAACTTTTTTTACAGTTTCTTAAAGTTTCATGCGCGGGAATATTGTTATTTGATCAATACAGCTACGAAAACTAATATTTTATCATGACAATTGAATCGATACTCATATTCTATAAAGTAGCTTTTTAAAAAATACTCATTTCTATAAAGTAGCAGACGAATGACGACAGAGAAACGCTTCAGTCAGGACAGAGCTGTACACTAAAACAACTTGACAACTACTTAGAGTGACTCGAAAAGAGTCAGCCCTTCGTTCGTCTGAGGTTTCGCTCTAGCAGGAAAAAGTGTTACCTTGAAGTTTCTCTTACCTTGTTTTTGAAACTACCTTTTTGTTACCTAGCTGACACGAGATATTGTAGACTTAATCAAATTTTTAAGAAATATTCAACATAGAATTATCTTAGCATATTACTTTTCCAATATCTTAATTATTTAATTTCTTATAAATATTCAAAGTTGAATTTTGTGTTTAAAATGCGGAAGTTTTTAATTTCTGTTTTATTAGAAGAGACTTTGGGAAATGGTAAATATCCATTTTCTACTATTTTGACATTATTTGATTTTATAAAGTATAATTTTATACCATTAAACTCGATTTATATTTGTCCTAATTCGCGTGATTGAATGCTTTTATAAAAGTTACCGTCTTTTAAAAGGTTTACGATACTTTTGACGAGTTTTCGTGATGTAAGAACGGTTTTCTATAAAAAGTAGTCGTATGTAAGTTTAGAGTGGCCAGTCTTTAGTTTGGTCATTACTTCTTTTTCTTCTCTAATTTTGGCTTGTTCATATATAGTTTTGTATATCTTTTGGTAAATATATTGCAGTAGACAAAACTGTTAGGAGTACGAAAAATTTTTATCGCGTAATTTAGGCTCGATAGTTTCCTCGTGTGGTCGAGCGATGTTTCATTGGTTTCAAACTGCACACTGTTTGCAGAGATTGCGCGGTATCTTCCAGTAATAATTCTTTACTACTGTATTCTGAATTAGTTTTATTGTCTTCAGTATATGGTTGTTTGTCGACTTATGTTTTCTCGCATCATAGTCAACTTTTTATTTCATCAAGCCTTCATAGGATGTTTTAATTTCTATTCCAGAATAACGGAAGGAAAGGTGTCCATCTTCTATCAGTTGACAACGTTATCCAATTATGAATATATACATGTTATGAGTATTATGTAAAAGCTAAAAGAAAACGAGGAAGGAATATATTTTCTTTGTTAAAAATGAACAATTCATTGTTATGTTTCAAAATTTTAAGAATGATCAAAAAATAATTTACCCTAGGTCACTCTCCTACTACGCTCCAATCATCTTCATCCGAAATCTTCGGTACTCCAATTCTCCAAGCC
>NW_026531468.1:0-3375 GCF_026283585.1 Hylaeus volcanicus | reverse complement strand
TTTGTTCACATAGAAGAAAAATGTATGAAAATGAAAATTTCTTTTTTTGTGTCAAACCAAAATTACGACCTGCATCTTTCCCACCGATAGGAGGTTTTAATTGTGAGGTGCTCTACAAATGTGCAGGCGACTCAATTTGAATATTTCTTGTTGAAGAAATTTCTATAGACAACTCAAATATGTATGAAAATAGGATAAAAAGTTCGATAGAAGTAATTATTTTTTTCCATCCTAAAAAAATTCACGAAAAACAGCTTTTTTTAAAACTCCTAATTCAGGATACCTCCTTATAGCGCAAACCGCATCCTCGCCAAATTATCTTATTCAATTCCCTATTCGTAGTCACCTATAGTATTCCCTTGGCTCTGGTCACGATAGTCTAACGAATGTTGACCTTCATTTATTGTCCTCGCCCATTCGATTCATTTATAGAAATTGAAAATTTGGCTCAACGTCAGTTGGGTTATTTTTGTCTTTGGCAAACGAAATTTACAGCTGGCAAAATTCGCCAACGTTACGATCTCGAATGCTCGGATGACCATCGAAGAAACATTGCTAGTAAAAACTAAAGGCAAACGTAAAAGAAATAGTTCTGTTCTTAACTTCATCGTTGTCAACGAGTTTTGTCGCGAAAGATTTCGTTATGCAACGATACGCCTACAATATTCTCACGGTCGTGTTTATGTGTTTCAGTTCCGGTAGGAAGAGACTTAGTTCCAATGCATTAGCAAGGTAAGAATGACTCATCAATTGTTTGATTTTATAAACGACGAATGCGTAAGGCGTTACGGAACGCGGTTTGTTATTTTTTCTTTTTTTTTTTTCAATTTCATTTCACCGCGGAACACGTCTTAGTTGAGTAATTTCCGTGCATGGCTGGGAATACGAGAAAATATTATTAACGCGTGAGTTCGTGGACGGAAGAGTTCAAGATTACAATTCATTAGGTGTAGAAATTAATTCTGTTCGTGGCTAAAGTAAATCGACCATGTGTTTATGTATAAAGGAAAACCATACAACTTTTCATTTTCTCTTTCACACATTCCAAAAGAGTATAGTCGCTGCTGGTAAAGATCTTGCGAGGTCGTAAACCGAAACAGCAGTTGCATGCTTTATTGGCACAGGTAATTGATCCCTAAGATAACAGGGATGTCGCGGATCTAAGATATACGTGCTCACGTTAACACTTTATTTACCGGGAGCTTATTTATAGGCTTTTTAATTCCAGTATTTAGCTTTTTGAATTTATTTACTGTGTTGATGGTTGTCTACTTACAATGTTCAGTGTTTGGAAACAGACTTGGCTTTCAATGTATCCAGTAACAGTATGGAGGAATTATTGTCAGCCTAGATTGGCATATGCTACTGCAGAAAATTCTTTTTAAATTAAAGACTGTTTCTAAATAGGATAAAGTGTTAATTGCTACGAAGGCTTGTACTTTAGCGTAGTAAAATGATGGATAAATATTTCTATCCAAGGTGGAGTCATAAATGATCACATAATTAATTTTTACACTTAATAATTTTCAAGAAAATATATTTACAATCTGTTGAAAGTTTGATAATGAGCGAAATTTTACGAATACTGAACTTCGTATATATAGGTACATGGTAATGTCTATCAGGTTGAGAAATTGCATCTGCATAAAATTCACACATTAATAATTGCAGAGTGAAATAATCCTTATTTAACTTCAATTTTTGTAATGTACTTTTGCCTGCAATTTTATTTCGCATTAAAGATCCGCAGTCTACTGATCGCAATTAAAGCCGAAGATTGTCTCTACTAATTTATCTGTCTCTTCAAATTATTTTCTTGGAGAGGCTGCGTAAAATAAAGAAAAATACGGTTCAACGATGTTTCGCAAGTTCGCGAGCTGATGTCACGAGTTAACAATAGCTGCCACGTAGGTAACTCACCGCGGAAGAATTCGTAATTCGCAGAAAGGGATCTCGAAGTGTCCTTATTTAACCGATAATTTTCAAGTCGATCCTTTCGCGAAACACAAAACCACGGACTTTCTAAAGCGTGGGCATTGAATCGCCTCTGCACACGCACTTCTCCGCGTCCCATCCCGTTTCCTTTTATGCTTTTACGAATACCTTAAATACGTACATATTTCACCTATAACCCCTATTTATAGCTGCTCGCGTCATTTCGTTACGCTCTTTCGCTTCAATTTTTAACGTTCAATTACAGGAGATGGGAATATTCGGTATTTTATTCCAACCGGAAGTCCTGATCGTAATTCCATCCCGTAATAGCGTATGATTTTATTTCGCGCTTAAAGCTGGCATTGGGGCTCATGTAGTACTCGTAATTATTTTCCTAGTCATCGGGAATCATGAGACAGATTCTCATATTTACCAGAGTAAATCGAACAAAGTTTGTTCAGGTTATTCAAATGCGTAATTATTAATAGATTTCCACTCCAAATTCAACATTTTTGCAAATGAAGTTGAACAATGAAACTGAATTATAAAATGAAATTGAAATTCATTTTGAGTGAATTAAAATGTATTTGAATAACTTCAATTGAATAGATTATATTTAACCAAAATTCTGTCCATCTGTGGTTACGTTATGCCATAAATTGAAACACGTGTCTATAGAATAATTCCTTACACTTTGAAACCTCTGTGCGTCCTCTGTATGTAAATAATTTTACCATCTTCTACGATTCACGCGTTTCAGATCAGTGTCTCGCAAGTATTACACGTAAACACATGATTCAAATTACATGTTTCGTAGCAGTATGAGGAAGGGAACGGTAAACTGTGATACTGGAATTGTAGTGCAAATTAAATATATAACTGAACGTTTAATTGTGGAAAGTTACCAAAGATTACCAAAATTACGAATAATGAAGAAGTATTCAAATTTTCGAAACTAGAAATTCGACATTAGAAAGATGAAAATTGTGTAAAATTAACAAAAGTTCTAATCATCATTACACCTTTGGTTTCCCTACATTTTGATTATTGTTTTCGATAAGTCGGATAATTGACGCTTAAGGGGGTATCCTGAATTACAAGGTCTAAAAAAAGCGGTTTCTCGTGAATTTTCTTAGGATGGAAAAAAATAATTATTTCTATCGTACTTTTTATTCTATTTTCATACGTATTTGAGTAGTCTGTAGAAATTTGTTCAACAAGAAATATTCAAATTGAGTCCCCTGCACATTTGTAGAGCACCTCACAATTAAAACCTCCTATCGGCGGGAAAGATGCAGGTCGTAATTTTGGTTTGACGCAAAAAAAGAAATTTTCATTTTCATACATTTTTCTTCTATGTGAACTAAGAAAACCCCGGAAAAATGGTGAAATATGAAATTACCGCAAGTTTGAAAAAAAGAACGAGTTCTTTGGGTGAAA
>NW_026531467.1:0-7659 GCF_026283585.1 Hylaeus volcanicus | reverse complement strand
CCTGTGCAAACTATTTCCTTACACACCTTCCCCTGTGTTACGTGACATTTTGGCAATCCTGCCAGGATATCAGGCGTCTCTCGTCAGGATAATTGAAGACCCATCTCTACGGAAGAAGGACATCTCAGGACTACGGTCAACCCTAGACGAAAAAGCAGATACTCCTGAACCACATACAAGGTAACACTGGCGTTTATTATATATCGAGAAAGAAAACGAAGTTGCAACTCTGGCTCCTCTATCGAGATGGCTCAATCACCATCTACATCCGACGATATATTACGACGTATCTGTGACAGACTACAAAAATCTGACGAATATAACCGAGCACAGTTCGAAGCACTAGCCAACGAGAACCGCAGACGTGTCGAAGAAATCGAAAATTTATCAAAAGCTGTACAGTTAACTATGCTAACCAAGAACGGATCTAGCAAGAAACCATCCGCACCGTCAGATGAAGATGACGAAGACTTACACACAGCGAAAGAAGTCCGAAACATTCACCCAACTACTTCCGAAATTCGACCAGCTGCGCAGAGAGCCGAGAACAACTACGGATGCCCGGAACTCAATGCGAAGGATGGAGTTGAACTCGTCAAAACCCTACGAGGAAGAGACGATATTGGGGTTGAAGATTTCATAAAAAATTCAGGTATGCTAGAAGCCAATGCAACCAAAAAGCATTACTTCTTCGCTTAATATTGGTGAAACGTATAACAGAAAGTGCAGAACAAAGCATTAGATTCTTGGACATTGACACATATGACGACCTTTACAATGCTTTACGACAGAATGTCTCTACGCCAAGCACTGTATCGAACTGTCGTGACCGCTTACGAAATGTTATACAAGGCTAAACGGAAAGTGTTCAATCGTACAATTTACGATTCCGACAACAGTCAGAGAATTGAATATGAAAATAGAATTGATCTACGCGATTCAGAACAAACATTCAAAACCTATCAGTAGACGCATCGCTATTGACGAAGAGATAGAAGACTGTAAAAACCTATATGAACAACTTGCGTGACGATATAGGATATCTTGTGCTACCAAATCAACCGTCAACGTTACTGAAAGCCCAGAACCTAGCAGCCGACATGGAGACAGCACTGAAAGAGAGAAGAACAAGAAGAACTCCCAACGCCACGAGACAATGTGTACCGCAACCGTTGAAGAAGCCACCACCAATGTTGCTATCCAGCCAATCGAATCCCGAGAGAAGATTCGAACGCGTTGACAACCAACCACCTGTAAACAGAATGAACTTGAAGTGTACGAAGTGTGGAAAAATTGGACATATCAGCGACAAGTGTTATGTGCGAAATTTTCAAGTACTAAAGCCTCGACTCCCAGACCGAACTTTGAACCACATCGAAACAGTACCAATCAACCAGATGGAAGAAGAAGCGACAGTCATCGAGACATCAGAATCAACTGTACCACCAGGCGAGACCTACTCACCATACTTCTACGAGGAAACGACCGAATTGAACGAAGATTACTTGTTGACACAGGAGCAGGGATAAATATTCTCAAATATTCAAAGGCTAACCAAGGGATACCTATCATAAAAACACCTAAAGTAAAGTTTAGAATGGGAAACGATAAGCATGAATCCGACTCAATAACTTCCTTCCGAATCCTAAACTAAATGCATGAATTCCATATAGTCCCCGATACTTTCCCACTAATAGAAGACGGTATAATTGGACTTCCTTTTCTTTCAAAACATCAGTACAGTATTACGAACCATGCATTGAAACTTGTCAACGAATGTATTAAATTTCAGACAAATCCACCAGAACACTTAGAACCAGGCGAATTGCGTTTTAAAACTGTGTATATTGAAGGCAAAGCGACTCCAACATGGTACTACAATTGTGGTAAGCAAATTGATCAAATTACTAACGAAATTGATTCCAAAACCGATTTTGAACAAATACGAAAGTTCCAACAAATAATCCGAACGAATCATATTGAATTAGCCTATAGAGACACTATTGGAAAAATCCTCATATCTTACCTTGACGTATTCAATTTAGAAACAAACACTTTACCATGTACCGACTTAACCGAACATACTATTACGCTTAAACATGACAAACCAGTTAATATCAAAAGTTATCGACCACCTGAGTGCCATAAGAAAGAAATTGAACGACAGGTTAACGAAATGCTAGAAAAACAGATTATAGAAAAATCCGACAGTCCTTACAATGCACCAGTATGGGTAGTACCCAAGAAATTAGACGCATCCGGAAAACAAAAGTGGCGAATCGTAATTGATTTCAGAAAATTAAACAAATTAACAGAGCAAGATGCATATCCACTCCCAAACATTGACGAAATATTAGATAACCTAGGAAAAGCAAAATTCTTCTCAGCTTTAGATCTTAGCTCAGGATTCCATCAGATTCCTATGAACAAAGAATCAAAACGTTACGCAGCATTCAGTACTCCTCAGGGGCATTTTCATTACAACCGTATGCCATTCGGGCTAAAAAATGCTCCAGCTACGTTTCAACGTATGATGGACACAGCCTTACGCGGATTAGTAAATAAATATTATTTTGTATATTTAGATGATATTATTATTTTCGGTTCAACAATTCAGGAACATAACCATAACTTAGCAATCATATTATAAAGACTGAGAGAGTTAGGACTTAAAATCCAGCCCGATAAATGTGAATTTCTCAAACCAGAACTTGAATACTTAGGTCATTTAGTTACAGCAGAAAGAATTAAACCAAATCCGAAGAAATTAGACGCAGTAAAGAATTTCAGAACTCCAAAAACCACTACGAACGTAAAAGCATTCCTAGGATTAGCAGGTTATTACAGAAAATTTATTAAAAACTTTAGTAAAATCGCGAAGCCTCTGACAGAACTCACTAAGAAAGACGCTGCCTTTGTATGGACAGAAACGCAACAAAACAGTTTCGACACATTAAAACAAAAACTTTGCGAAGCACTTGTATTACAATACCCTAACTTTGACGAAACGTTTACTCTCACAACTGACGCAAGTAATGAAGGATTAGGCGCGATATTGTCACAAAATGGTCACACATGTTGCTACATATTCCGTATACTCAATCCTCCCGAAAGGAATTATAGCACAACGAGAAAGGAGTTGTTAGTAATTGTATGGTCAATTAAACGACTCAGACAATACCTACTTGGACGAAAATTTATTATACAAACCGACCATCAGGCACTTAAATGGTTAAAAGATTGCAAAGACCTCTCCTCACGGCTCATAAGATGGCGACTAAAACTGGAAGAGTACGACTACGATATAGAATATAAAAAAGGGAAAGAGAATAAAGCCGCCGACGCACTCTCGCGACTTTATCCCCTCCAAACGGACAGTCCCGACGATACATACTACACGTACGAAACCGAACTACCACTGAACCCACAGACAATGCACTCTTACAAGAATACATCAATTGGAAAGCTAGTTCGACGGTTAGTTCAAAACCCATCCTAAAGAAAATCAATCGTAAACACTATATTCAATTAACAGCAGACGAACTAGGTAGTTATAATGAAGCAACCTGGTTAGATAAACTCTTGCAATATTTCTCTAAACATACAAGTAACAAGATCTGCTTTGGATTTCACGACGACAGAATTTCAAACTTAGAAAAGGTTAACATACAACTTATGCTCAGATTTCTAGCAACTAAATATCCGATCCGAGTAAATTATTCAACCGAACCCCCCAAAGAATATACTACCTAAGAGAAAGAACAAATCTTAAAGAAAATCTTAAAAGAAAATCACAATGAGGCAGTAGGACACTTAGGTATACAACGAACGTACAAACAAATACTAGAACGACATTTATGGACTAACCTCTTGACAGACGTAGAAAAATTCATTGAACAATGCGAAACATGCCAACGCGAGAAACTTACAAGAATACGAGCCAAAGAATCACCCATAATACCCGATACTCCGATGAATCCTAACGACAAAATAGCTTTAGACATCTTCGGACCACTAGTAAAAACGAAAAAAGGCAATCAATTTATATTATCCATTCAAGACTCCCTTATCAAATACCTGATCTTGATCCCACTGAAAGATCAACAGGCTAACTCAATAGTCGATAAATTGGTGGAACATTACATCAATATATTCTCAGCACCAAAAAGCATTTTGACCAATCAAGGAACCAATTTTGTGAGTAAACTTATGGAAACGTTCGAGAAAGCATTTAAGATCAAACATGTTAAAACGACCAGTTTTCATCTTCAATCGAATGGGTCATTAGAAAGAACGCACGGAACAATTAAAGATTTACTAAAAACTTGTATGCGCGATAGACAGAATGACTGGGACGAAAACCTTAACCTTAGTATGAGATTTGATACCTCTGTTCATGAAACAACAGAATTCACTCCTTTCGAACTAACATTTGGACGACAAGCTAACATGTCCTCAGCAAGTTCGACAACTTCCTCACTGACATATACAGAGTTATTTTCCCTTTGGAAGACGCGACACGAAAATTACCTTAACGAAGCTAGACGAATAACAGAAGCTAACAAGAAACGGTATCAAAGAGACCAGAATCGTAAAATTATTAAGTTACAAACGATATTCAACGTTAACGACTACGTACTGCTACACAATGATCACAAAGGACATAAACTCGATCACGAATGGTTAGGACCTTACCAAATAACTAACGCTAAACCCCCGACGTACGAACTATTAATTAACGGTGTAGCATACGAAGTTCAAGAAATACGAGAAGCGAGCGTACGAAATTTTTAGAACATAGGAGGGCGGCCGCCGCGCGGTGCGAGACGCAAGGCGCGGACCGCGAACTCGCGAACCTTCTCGCCTAACGACGCGACTGTTGACAACCGCGGCCGCGGATAGCAACCATGCGATATAAATTGAGGGCTCGTAGAGGCATTCGGCCTATTTGCCATTCCGGGAGAGAGGACGAGGTAAGACCATCGGCTGCTCTCGGAATTCGGCTTAGGGACTCCGGCAGGAGAGTTCGGCGATAATACCTGGACGCCAATTACGAGCGGGAGAGTACAGAATGATTCTTCTATTTAAAAGATTGAAAACTGTAAAATATTGTAAAATGAGAAATTGTATTATGCTCTTTTGTATAATTCCGTTCATTCTGAATTCCTGTTACAATTATCCATTCCCAATCCTCTGTATAACCATGTTCCTCACAATAAACCTTTGTCTGTCCAGAATTCTATTCCTTGAATCCTTAACCATGGCTACAACGGTAAAATAACAAAAGTACACGGTAACAGACTTAAAACCTTTATTCCAGGACGATCATATCTATTGGAACCTTCTACATCCGGGATACATCATGCATAAAACTAATCGAACTAAATAATGATAATATTTTCATTAAAAACATACGAGATGCATACTTATATGATAGCTTTATAGACATAACAATAGGTTTAGAAATTCAAGATATATTCAGCAGCTACTATAGAATCAAAGGTAACTTGCAGACCATACAGAATTATTGCGGCACTTGTAATTATACACAAATGATTTATAAATTAGAAGTACAAGTCAAGAAGCTCGACCAATTACTCAAACATTTAGGACTTAGCCTACACACCAGAACTAAACGCGGATTACTTAATGTGATAGGGTCCATACCAAAATCACTATTTGGGACATTAGATGAAGATGATTTAACTCTAGTAAATCAGAACATCGATAAATTATTCAACGACAATAATAGAATCAAAACAATTATTAGCAACTAAACCGCACTTATACAAAAACTGTTAAAAATAGAAAATCTCAATGGAATCGAAGAAATTAACCAACAGATGAGCCTTGACCGCAAAAATCAGCAATTTAATGAAATCATGATCAAAAGTATATTACAATTAGAGATAGCATGTTACGATCTATATCTTCAAATCGACGAGATTTTTAATGTTATAATCTTAGGAAAACAGGGAATGATCAGCCCACAAATAATCGACACCGAACAATTCTTGGACGTTTATAAACAAATATTATACAATCAATACATTACCCCTTCGATTAAACATATTTTAGATATCAGCTTTTTAACACTATGGACAATAAAAAGTAAAATCTTTTATAAAATATCAATACCATTGTTAGAAGAAAACGAATGGACTATGCAAAAGGTATTCCCGTTACCAACGAAAAAGAATAATGTATTTGCCGCCCCGTTAGTAGATAACCAGATATTTTTATCCAATCATGAACTATTCATCACCGTAGATGAACGTTATGTAGACAAAAACTGTAAAAAATCAGCTAATATATTTCTTTGTAAACGAAACCAACCAGCTCATAGTAGATTCAGTGTAAGAGATTGTCCAACCGAACTTATTAGCCACACTGACAAAATTACGACTTGTCAATTCGTATTGTTTAAAATTAATGAATTTACTTTCGTACCATTGTATCAAGAGAATCATTTTATTGTAATACCCGAGAAATCGGTAACTGTACATAGTATTTGCGATAAAATCAACGAACAGATCGAAATCACGAAACCAAGTTTAATATTCTCAAACATTCCATGCCACCTTTTGTACGGCGATAATCTTATGAAAATAGGAGGAATATCAAAAAATATTAGCTATACATCTAGTTTTAAAACATCTCCGATACAAAATATCAGCGACTTAGAAATATTATTCGACAGTATCGACACCGCACCTAAAATACTTAATAATTTGCAATCATATAGAAACACAATTGATAATATAGATCAGCGAGTCAACCAATTACAATACGATCATAGAACCAAAACTCTAAAAGAATACAATATGTCAACGTTACAGATATTAGGATATATTTCCCTAGGACTAATATTTGCATTATATGCAAATATTATATGTAAGTCTCGCGTTCTGCGTCAAATTTAATTTTACCTCAGTCGAGTAGGATAAATATCAACACGTGTCGATGTAGTTTTTACAACTGGAATTTTATATAACTGTTTACATACATACACTAAACACACACATCAATTAACATTTACTAACCTGAATCTACACAATTGTCGATATTCCTTATATTAATTAATTTATCCTTAGTACCTTAACCTAAACAATTATTTTCGAGTGTACATTCAACTCGGCTTATTTACTCTCTTTCTCTGCACGTGGCCTCTTACCCTCACCTGTTGTCCCGCAACCTACGCTATCACGCGTGTTGTCATACGACTTTTTGTGTATGGTGAGTTTGGCGGGACCGTTCAAACTTACATAAATTCAAAATTTTCTCCGCTATATCGTCATGTTTACCAAAATCTCTGTGTATAAAAATATTATGTTGTAAAACCGAACAAACTGTAACTCTAACACATATAGCCGCGTCTCCGCAATCATCTGCATTCGACACATGTAAGATGATCAACCAACTGCCTAAACTAGACAACCGCGTAATCATCGCACCTAGACAGAAAATAGTACGTTTTGAGAGGCCAAAACGGATCTAAAAAGGGGGGAATGTCACGACTCCTTATCGACATAACATCTGGTCTCGGCAGTACAGGACACCTGATTCCCAGACTGTTTATATGTTAAGAGCTAGATCCAGTTTCTTTCGGGGAATGTTTATCGGTATCGGTGATAATGAGTGGCGGTTCGGCGGATCGAT
>NW_026531466.1:0-1366 GCF_026283585.1 Hylaeus volcanicus | reverse complement strand
CAGAAGTACAATAGGTGGCGCGCGAGTGCCTTCACACGTGGCCCAGCGAATTTTTACAGAAAATTGAATACCGAAAAATGATAGAAGTATGCATACGAGCTTCACATCTTTCTTTTCAAATTGCTCGCATTTATATGCAACGAAAACTATTAATTTGTCCATGTCCTTTGTGTAACCGTAACATCAAGTTCAAAATTGTATAATAGAGTGTTCATATTTGTTTTGCGTTGTATTTGAATTTAATTACGCAAGCTGAAAGCTACCTAACTAGGCCGAATGTCCGTTTTCTCGGGTTTCGCGTCTCGACAACAGTGCGCGCCGCACCCTCTTTCGCGAGTGTACTCCCCTCTCTCTTTCTCTCTCGGGTTTTGCGTCCCAACAGCAGTGCGCTCTCTTTCGCGAGTGTACTCCCCTCTCTCTTTCTGGAACGGTGTTCTCTCTCAACGCCTCATTGTTGCCCGCTCCACCGTTCTTCGCGTGGCATTGTTGTTCATCGTGACTGGCCGGTCCTCTGCCGCTGTAACCCCCCATCCCGGACGAGCCCCCATATGTAGGAGTCTCAACGAAAAATAAGTTCATGTGAAAGTGTTTTTAATGGTTTCGATCTTTCACACGAACTGTCATGTACCGCTGCCCGGCACTCACATAAATGACATTTGATGTTTCAGAAAACGTTTCCCGTACATTTTTTCCTCTTACATTCGAATTGCGTTTAATCCCACAAAAATTTATCTTCTTTCAAAATAGCTTAAAATATCGTCACCAAAAAGTTATCTTTTTTTCCCATTTTTGGCCATTTGAATCATACTAGTCTATCACGTTACTCTTTAGATTATGTAACGAAAATAAATTTTCATTTTTCCTCCGTGAATACGGTAAAAAATATTTACTAAACTGTTAAAGCAGTATATACATATATTTTCTCTTTGGTGTAAAAGACATTTTTGCTGAATATTGTAATATGTGATCGTCTGTTCTGAGATTAATAACTAAAAAATAGATACAAGGACAATTGAAGTAAAAATGATAAAATATTCAATAGAAAATGTATTGTTTTGGATAGTTACAGATTGATAGAGAGTGTCATAGTGATGTTTGATAGAAAATTCAAACAATATATTTGAAACGGCGTCCAGCATATTATACAGACCTTAGCAAAAAAATGTGACGGTTTCCACGAAACTATAAAATTGTATTGTTTGAGTGGACACGGAACCGAATAAAATTCTTCGAATAATAGTAGAAGCAGTGTAACAATAAAATTTCATTAAAAGGATTCCTTTTGCATATTTAAAATTTTTCGAAATTTCATTCCGACGCAGAAGTACAATAGGTGGCGCGCGAGTGCCTTCACACGTGGCCCAGC
>NW_026531465.1:0-1057 GCF_026283585.1 Hylaeus volcanicus | reverse complement strand
GGAATCTTCCCCAATAAATGGATTGAATCGTTATGCACTATTTAAATAGTTGTAAACAATTTAAGACAAGCATAGTTCCAAAGTAGTTGTGACTACACCACCTGTCATTGCAATTATCGTTAATTAATCAATATTAGGTACATAATTCATGCAGTTTGGCAGTCCTTGGAAAGTAGTTTGGATTTTTGGGAACATTCAAGGACCGTTTTCGATAGGATTTTCATTGAATCGAAATAGTTGTGAACAATTTTTGAAAACGTTGCGCGAGTACGTCGATCATTGGCGACAGCTGGAACGTGTCCTTGACACGAAATTCGTTGACAACTCGTTAGTAACAACTGAAATCGTAATGAAAACGGTCCTTGAATGTTCCCAAAAATCCAAACTACTTTCCAAGGACTGCCAAACTGCATGAATTATGTACCTAATATTGATTAATTAACGATAATTGCAATGACAGGTGGTGTAGTCACAACTACTTTGGAACTATGCTTGTCTTAAATTGTTTACAACTATTTAAATAGTGCATAACGATTCAATCCATTTATTGGGGAAGATTCCCAGAAGCCTAAGCTTTAATTTGAGTATGCAAAAGTTTATGAATTATTTGTAAATAACCGATAAACAGTCGATGAACAAATGAGTGTATCCTACGCATGCGCACTGCCGTTTCCAGCGTCGGTACTCTCTATCCTTCTCGAACGGTATATCTTTCTCTGTCGCACAATTTCAAGAACTAGTGGCGCCATCTAGCGGTTGTATCAGGGAAGCTCCGGCTGAGTAATAGGATAACAGAACGCTAGTGGAGGTCTGTGCACGAAACTGTGCGAAAGAGAAAGATGTACCGTGCGAGAAGGATAGAGAGCACCGACGCTGGAAACGGCAGTGCGCATGCGCAGGATACACTCATTTGTTCATCGACTGTTTATCGGTTATTTACAAATAATTCATAAACTTTTGCATACTCAAATTAAAGCTTAGGCTTCTGGGAATCTTCCCCAATAAATGGATTGAATCGTTATGCACTATTTAAATAGTTGTAAACAATTTAAGACAA
>NW_026531464.1:0-2474 GCF_026283585.1 Hylaeus volcanicus | reverse complement strand
ACACCTACTACAACTACTACAACTACAACTACTACAACTACTACAACCACTACAACGACTACAACGACTACAACTACTACACCTACTACAACGACTACAACTACTACAACTACTACAACTACTACAACTACTACAACAACTACAGACCATGACGAAACGGGGTCATCGGGCGACATTCCGGTTCAACCTGAGTCATCGAGTGAAGACGAAGGAAAGAAAAAAAGCAAGGTACCGATTGTGATAGGGGCTGCAGGAGGTCTTATAGCTTTAGCTAGTTTGGGAGTATTATTATATAAAGTAGATTTCCATGACTCTGGAACAGCTGAAGAATTAGCAGATTTTGAAATGAGTGACGGGCATGCCAACACTGGACTTAATGAGGTTCATGAAATAGTGGATAGATTACAGTTTGCATAAAAAGAAAATAGAATAGAAGACAAAAACATGTATTAGATATAATAATTAATTTTTTTTTTTTTTTGATATTAACGTATGGGCATCGAATTTTTCATAACCTGTAATGCCATTAAACTTAATGGCTTTCTTTTTTGTTTAATAAATGGTACATTAATGAAGTAAATTAAAACAAGTTTGAAGTTGACCTTATCGTTAAACATACAGAAGAAGCGTCGACTCATTGACGAAATTTAAAATAAAAATTAATCAGAATTGATGTGACTAACACGAAAATCAAAATAAGGAGAAGGATAAAATTTTCCAAGTGCTTAGTTATGCATGAGTGAAAAGGACAGTGAAGGGTAAAGTAAATTAAAAGAAAAGCAGTATAATCTACATAGTACTAAGAAGGCTTAAAATTGATTGGTAATTGAAAATATTGGAAGGCGAAAAACGTAAATATATTTACGCGTTTCTATACTAATTGCAAATTAGTTCACGCAGTTGGCTATAAATTTTACTTGTTGCTACAAGTGTAAGATATTATAAAATTAATTTTTGATTAGTCTTTATAGTTGAACTGTTGCAACTTAGAATTAGTTTGTCATCATGACTAAGAAGTAACACACCATAGTGCTCATGTTTTGATGTTGAGGAAATATTAAACTTAATATTTTCGGTAAATATTAAAACACTAAAGGTAAAAAATAGAAATATCAAGGATATTAAAATAATATTAATAGTAGCATACAGAAATAGTTGAGCAATTTTAAAAGATGAAAGAATCTATAAGATAAGTTTGTCTTGACCATGTTACATCAAGCTTAAACATTATAAATCTTCAAGCTAACAGTTGTTAAAAATTTTAAAATAAACCGATGTTCAAGAAAAAACTAGCTTTGCAACGTGAGAGATGCGGTAAGGATTTATAAAAAAAAAAAAAACGGAAAATGACTGAAAATATGAAGTTTTATAATGAATTTCCGATACGCCATTCACGGCAAATCGGGACACCATAATCGTTTGCGTGCGTAGATTTAGTTCAATGTTATTGTTTATTAAAGAAATTGCTTAACTAGTGAATAGAACGGATTTCTTTGAAAAGTTAAATCAATATAAAACTTGCTTTAGATTATGGTTGAATAAATAACAATAGTTGCTTAAATAAATTTTATTTTTTCATTTTTTCTGTTATATTATATACAGAAAAAAAAATGAAGGCAATCGTAGTCGCATTCAGTCTCATAGTTTATATCATTAGCTATACTTTTATAGTTGAAGGTTCTAATGAAGTTGTGAAAAAAAAAAATGACGTAGGATTAAATCTTAATGTGCCCAGTGCTCGGCAGCATGACTCTTGTGCACCCCAAGGAACTATCCCTGTCATTGATATTTTCTGGGGTTTCAATGCTGAGTCTGTTCACGAGTATAAGACCTTTTCAAATCAAATGTTGAACGGTTACATTGTTTCACTTGTAAAAGGTGTACAGAAGTACTTCCAATATACTCGACTAGGGGTGTTCAGATTTGAAGATCAACGAACCATCCACCCTGCGTTCACATTACTAAGTCCTTTGACAAGCGATATCGCTAGTGTTGATAAAATAATGAGAAAGCAAAGGATTTCCCATGGAGGAGAGAGTCCTGAAAGAATTCTACAGGGCATTTGGACCTGCGCCCTGTACGAAAAAAGTGGGTGGAAGACTGAATTAGCAGATTTAAAAAAAAAGAAAACGCAGCATTACCGATTCATGTTGGTATCAACTGATGATAGGGATAGGTATGCATCGAAGGTTAAGTGTGATTCAGTATTCGATTTTCGAAAAAATATTCGAGAAATTCCGAAGTCTACTTTTAAGTGCGGACCGTCATTCCCACAACTTGCGCAAGCTTTAAATAATTATGGCATCAATGTTCTGTTTTTGCCGACTTCGCCGCAATATCAACATTATAAAAGATTAGTTTCCTCACTACAACGAGAAAATTACAATAGGGGTGACCTTTTGGAATTAAACGTCAAAAATCCGTCATTAGTTGTGAATCAAATAATCAAAAAAGTAACGTTCAAAGTGTGTCCA
>NW_026531463.1:0-4986 GCF_026283585.1 Hylaeus volcanicus | reverse complement strand
ATTTCATCATTACATTGCAGTTTTCTTATGTCCCGTAGACCACTACAGCTTCAGAAGTGGGATCTGAAGAATTGTGTTGTGTAGTTTAGGTGATTATTTACGCGAAACGGACACGAATATGATGACGCTAAACGATATTCCGGCCATTAGTGCTAATCTAAAAAAAGCAACGATGCAATCAATTCGCAAGTTGCATCAATTCATCACAGGAGAAGAAGGCGATCGTAATAATCGGAAACGGCTGCGTGTTTTCGAGAGATTCAAATTTGAGACGGGATCGGCAGAATTCGAAGAGAAAGTTTCGTGGGCTGTCGCGTTATTCAGCTTGGGCGAATTAATAGCTGTGTGCAACGTTTTGAATCTCGATTATAGTGGTCAAAGTGAAGAAGTAGCCAAACGAATTTGTGAATGTTTGGTGGACCCGAATTTGTTGATAGCGGCTAGTGTACAGACGGCTTCAGAAGAAGAAGAAGAATCAGAAGACGAGAAAATGAACGATACAATTCAACATGTTGAAATCAACGAAGATATCCGACAAGTGCCTACCGGATCCCTGTCGCGTACGCAGTTAGAACGCAATGAAAGTGTTCGACAAGCGCTTTCGGGAAACGTTATGTCCGATCGCGAAACACCGAAATTTACGCTGCATTTTCGCGACATTGAAGATTCAATCAGATAATTTAATGAGAGGAATGGATATCCAGTGGAAACTTGGATCCAAGATTTCAAAGATAATGCTGCACTGCTTCAATGGTCAGATCTACAGAAATTATTGTTTGTAAAGAAATGCTTAAGGGGTCTGGCGAAATTGTTTGTGCAATGCGAACGGCGTATTACGACATGGAAGAATCTGAAATCTCTTCTACTGAACGAATTTTCGACGACGGTAAATAGTGCGGAACTGCATCAAATGTTGCGCAGTCGGAAGATGCATCGAGAAAAATCAGTGCATGAATATTTTCTGGTGATGAAGGAAATCGCGGCCCGTGGTCACATCGAGCCGTTAGCCCTGATTCAATATACATATTGTCGATGGTATCACGGACGAACCCAGTCGGAAAGTTCACCTGTACGAAGCAAAACAGTTGAATGAACTTACAGATAAGCTGAAAATTTATGAGCGGATACGTAATTTGAATCGCTTGCCGATGAAGAAAGTATTCAGCACCAGTTCGAAGATTCCGAATAAAGGGGCAATCAGGACGCAAATTTCACAAGAAGACTCGAAGCCATCTTCGAGATGTTTCAACTGTAATGAACCGGGACATTTGTATGCAGCGTGCCCGAAACCGAAGAGGGACAAAGGATCGTGCTATACGTGTGGAGTGACGGATCATAAAAAACAATCCTGTCCGCAACGATCGGCAGCTACGAAGGAGCGGAACCCGAGATGCACAACGAGCGTGATGACGTCGGAGGCAGCGACAACGACGGCGACGACGACGCACTTGGTACAACTCAACACGAGCGTCATACCATGTTATACAGTCAATGCGAAGTTGGATGCTGTAGGTAATGTAAACGCCGTTTTAGACATGGGAAGTCCCATCTCACTTTTAAGTAAGTCATTAATTCCATCAGATATCGTTATAAGGCAGTATAATAGTGTAGTACAGTTCGAAGGTGTGAATAGCAGTAAAATAAAAATATTAGGGCGTTTGAAACAAAAGATTTTAGTAGCCGAATGTCAAATTGAAATTGATTTTTATGTAGTTCCCAAGGAGACTATGAGTTGCACTTGTTTATTAGGTCGAGATTTTATTAAGAACGATGATATCGAAATAACTTTAGGAAGCACGGTGCAGATTCAACGTAAATTTCTAACGAAGAATGATTATTTGGTACCGGAAATTTTGAAAATTGACGCAATCGAGGAAAATGTTACGGGCAATACACTGATGAACGTGAAGATCGACGAAAAGGTAAACTGGGAAACGCGAGATAGAATTCATGATATTATCAGTAAATATTATATAGAACCAGAGCGACCCGCGTCGCCAATTACAAATTTAGAGATGCAATTAGTACTCAATCAAAGTCATCAGCCGTTCTATTACAAACCAAGACGATTATCGTATTGCGAGAAAAACGCGGTTGAGGCAATTATTAAGGATTTATTAAAACGAGACATTATTGGTCCTAGTACATCGCAATATTGCAGTCCAATTGTGCTAATTAAGAAAAAATCTGGACAGTATCGAATGGCCGTTTATTACCTTAATAAATTAACATTACGAGATCATTTTCCAATTTCCAGAATAGACGATCAAATCGATGAGTTAAAGGATAAGGTATATTTTACGCGATTAGATTTGAAAGACGCATTTCACCATATTCGAATGGAAAAATCTTCAATTCAGTACACTGCCTTCATTACATTTATGGGGCAGTACGAATATCTCCGTATGCCATTCGGCTTAACCAATGGTCCATCATTTTTCATGCGTTATATTCGTATCCTTTTCCGAAAATTATTAGACAAACGCAAAATACTAATTTATTTAGACGATATCCTAGTCTCTACGAAAACGATTCATGAAAATTTGGAAACATTGATGGAGGTTTTTGAGATGTTAGTACAAAATTGCTTAGAATTGAGACTGGAAAAGTGTGCCTTTCTGTTAACCGAAATCATTTATTTAGGTTACTGCATAGATTCGTTAGGTATTAAGCCGAGTAAAGATAACATTCAAGCGGTGTGCGATTATCCGATACCGAGGAATTATCGGGAATTACAAAGTTTTCTGGGACTAATATCGTATTTCCGGAAATTCATAAAAAATTTTGCGCTAAAGGCAAAGCCATTATACGACCTGTTAAAATCAAAAGTTGCTTTCCAATGGAATGACGAAATGTTACAGTGTTTTGAAAGTTTAAAAGAATGTTTAATGTCCAAACCGGTATTAGCAGTATATTCTCCAGTCGCGGAAACAGAATTGCATTGTGATGCAAGTACTCATGCCTGCGGATCAGTGTTGTTGCAAAAACAAGCGGATGGAAAATTGCATCCTATATGTTACTTCAGTAAAAGAACAACACAAGCCGAAACAAGATACCACAGTTTTGAATTGGAAGCTCTGGCAATAGTCTATTCTTTGGAACGTTTTCGAATTTATTTACAGGGTATTCCCTTTAAAATTGTCACTGACTGGCAAAGCTTAAAATTAACTTTAGAACGTAAAGAAATAAATCCACGAATTTTGCGATGTTTACTCATTTTGCGGAACAACCAATATACATTAGAACATCGATCAGGAGATAAATTAGTGCATGCTGATGCTTTGAGTCGTGAATTTAGTATCCTGGTGATCACAGAAAATAGCTTCGAACGTAACTTAGCCATTTTACAAGGTCAAGATCCACAATTAAAAAAATTGCACGACGAGCTACAAAGTAATGAACATAAATTGTTTGAATTGAATAACGGAATAGTTTACCGGAAAAGTAGAAATAAATTATTATTTTATGTTCCTTTATCTATGGAGGACAATGTAATGCGCACGAACCACGAAGAAATCGGTCATCAAGGAAAAACAAAACGTTGGAATACATGTCTCGAGTTTACTGGTTTCCGGAAATGAAACAAAAAGTGAAGAAGTTTATTTCGAACTGCATAAAATGTATTACTTATTCCACTACCGCGAATAAAATCGAGGGAACCTTGCAATGTCCGGACAAGGGATCCGTACCATTTTATTGTTTGCATATTGATTATTATGGCCCTTTAGAACGCACCAGAAATCGATATAAATATATTTTCGAAATAATAGATGCCTATACAAAATTTGTAAAGTTCTATCCAACAATTAGTACCAATTCCGAAGAGGCAATTCGTCATTTAAAAACGTACTTTAGAACTTATAGTAAGCCACGGAAAATAGTTTCAGATAGGGGTAGTGCATTTACTTCAAATAAATTTAAAGACTTTTTAGTCGAAAATGGAATTCAACATATTTTAATTGTGACGGCAACTCCACATGCCAGTGGCCAAATTGAAAGGATTAATAGATCCCTTATACCGTTATTAGCAAAACTAAGTCCGATTACAGGGACATGGAATCAAGTACTGGAAGATGTCGAATACGCATTAAATAACAGTATAAATCGTGCTATAGGAGATACCCCAAGTAAATTATTGTTCGGTGTAAATCAACTAGGGAAAGTTAATGACGATTTACGCGTAATTTTAGAAGAACAGAATACAGACAACCCAGATTTAACTACTATTAGAGAAAACGCAGTTGGAAAGATACATGCAACTAATAAATATAATACGAATTATTACAATAAGAAACATAAAGCTCCAACGCAGTATAAAATAGGAGATTATGTTGTTGTTAAGAATGTAGACGTAACACCTGGAATGAATAAGAAATTGTTGCCTAAATTTAGAGGACCATATAAAGTTATGAAAGTATTGGATAAAAACCGTTATGTAATACGAGACTCTGAGGGACATCAATTAACTCAAATACCTTTCGAAGGCATTTGTTCGCCAGAAAACATGAAGTTATGGTCCAAAGTGAATTTAGACAATAATAATGACGTAAATGATTAAGTGATAGGATATGTTAATAGATTATAGTTAAGTTTGAAGGTACCATTTGCCTTTACTGTATCATTAAGAAATTATTCAGTATTATTGTATTACTTTTAAGGAATGTTTCGTTATGACTATCTTTATGTATTTCGAATCCCTTATGTACCAACCTTATGATATTATGTTCAAATTATGTTTTAAGTTTGTACGAAAAGACATTAATTATGCGTGACGATTGAGGGCAATCGTTAGTCAGAATAGGCCGAATTATAGTATATTAGTTTACGGCCCTGGGCCGCATGATGCGCAAAGCGAGAAAGAGCAGTTCAGTTGTTTTGTTATGCAGTTGGAAGAACGCAGTTCTTCTCCTGTGCACACACCATATTGTATTAAATATATATTTCATCATTACATTGCAGTTTTCTTATGTCCCGTAGACCACTACA
>NW_026531462.1:0-3827 GCF_026283585.1 Hylaeus volcanicus | reverse complement strand
GGTAGCGAAGGCTACGAGCTAAGCGGCCGCGTCCAATGCCCTTCGATACGCGTAGAGTCGCTTGTTCGCGTACAAGCGCGGCCGCTTAGTACATAGCGTTCGCTACCGCGGCCGCTCCAACGGTATCCGCGCGCTCTGATTGGTCAGTGTTTTCCGTTAATATCTCCTCAACGAAGCCTCGGACAATATTTTCGCTAAGGAAAAAGTTGTTTCAAATCACCTCGTGAACCACCTCTTTCAAGGTGTTATTACATTTTTAGGACACCCTGTATAGTTTCATGGTGACAAACATTTAGCATTATATTTACGGATATCGATATTGAATTCGTAACTTTATCAGACTTTATGATACTTTAAAAATGAATTCTAAAGATAAGAAAGTCAATACTAGTGATTTTCCGTAGAAGCGGGAAACAAATTAACGCGACCAATTACCACATCTTTGTAGCCGTAAGAATCTGGCATAAAAATCTGCCATAATGTTTTGTTCACGATTGCGCAGAAAATACGTTCGCGGCCGTGCGGGAGTCCACATGAGCCTGTTGCCAGTTATTGATCCTGACACGGTTAAACAACACTGCATTGCCGTTAACTACGAAAACAATTCTAGTCACGGGCGTTTGCAAAAAAACGCGCCGACAAACTGTCACGGTAACGTGTGCGTTTCTATTTCTACAAAGTACTGTGATATCGAAATGTGCTGTGTCTCATCGTTGTTATCTCTGTTCTGTCAAAATGTAGAAGTCCCGTAAGACTGAAATATCAATAAGTGACATTTGTCATTGATACGCTAAGATGTCATCGGTAATTTTGCGCGAAAAAAGGAACACGTAACCAGAGCGTGAAATAATCTTTTGCTATCATAAAAATTTGTATATACGTTTGTCGATCGGATTCTTTTAAAAACTTAGTATCTTGGCTCCGAACTTTAGGAAGACTTGAAATTTGTGTTGCTGCTGCACATGTGATCCTCTAGGTGTTATCTTCGGTTCGTAATGAAGAAGTTTACAATTAAAGGTGTTCTCGACGGGTTCCGATCATCGGTACCTCAGCCCGTCAAACCTGATCAAGAAATCGTCGAAAATTTACGGCCAGAACACTTTCAAGTAAAAAAGGTCAGTAGTGATAAGTTCTTATACACGTGTCTTAAATTACATGTACCACTGTTTAACAATATAAAAAAAAAAAGAAACCGTATGTAGACAACAAAGCACATTACGCGAAATACGCGGAATACTTTTGTAAAGTCTATATTTTTAATTTACGAGTAAAACGATTTTTACGATTATTACGAATTCGTTTATTATTAGACTTTTACTATTGTCTTCCTATAAAAATAATATGTCAATATGTCAAGTTGCCAATGTTGTCATTAATGCGTGTTACTATGATGATATCAATGCTTTAGAATCACATACATGTAATCAATATGTTGTAGAAAATAATCACTAGAATTATTTTTTATTTCGAATTTTTTTAGGAAACGGTAAATTTAAATGGAAACGAAGTGATTAATGATAAGTAATGCAAAAAAGGCAATACGTGTAAATATATTCGTTATTAAAAAACACATTATACTATGTGTCACTGTTAAACATAATTTCCATCTGTAATTTGCATTCTTGCATTAATAGTGGTTTTAATTAATTGATTAAAATACTAAAAAGGATACCAAATTTACAAATTCAACATTGATTAATTTTTGTATTGTAAATTTGATTAAAATACATAATGTAAATATTGTGAAAATGTAAATTAAATATTTATTAAAGTTATACCATCTATCATTTTATATGATACCACAGAATAGAAGATAAAGATAATTTATGTATTCATAATAAAGATATACTATGGTGATAATCTTGCGTTTCATCGAATTGTCATATGCTCTAATATTTTATAATATAATACGAACTTAATATTTTTAATTTATAATACACAGATAGTTTTAATATTTTCTTGAATTGTGTTATTGTAACAGTATTTATTTTTGGCTATCGTCAGATGGTTAAACATTTTTAAAATAGCACATATCCAAGCTATATAATTTATTTTTAAGTTTAATTTGATTAATAATGTATCAGTAAAAATCTACCTTGTAAAACAGTAATTAGGAAATGTTAAATTCCTCTATATATTTTTGGAGCTGATATCCACAGAACAGCTGTGAAAATATATGATGTCGAGATTGAAATAATATGATACAACGAATATTATATAAAAAAACTACTTATTTCTAAATTTAATAAAAATTTATATTTGAAATTTACTATAGGACACTATTAGTGGATCTTAGCAGATAGTTGAAAGTTGTGTTTACAGATGGTTGTGGGTTCAATAGCCAACTTATAAAAGGTTTTGGTGGATTTGCAAATATTTATCAAAAAATGACAATACAAAGTGTTGGTCCCATCTATGGAATTATGGACTATGTACATATACATGTTCAGTGATGTTCTATTTTTATTTACAAGTGATCACACGATGCAGATTCGAATGGTGCATGCTAACGATGATACTAAACGATATGGCTTGCACGTTGAAGCAGGTTTTAAGTAAATAAGATATAAGAACTTTACTGTGGCTCCCTCGATCATCGAATTTCAATCCTATTCAGATGTTCTATATTAAGTTGGATCAATGTGTTGTTATCAGAGAAGGATGGAATAATATTTTAGTCATCATTTAACTAATTTGACAACACATTTTGTACGGAACTTGTTATTTGTTAAAAATTACGTTTCCTAATTTAATTTTATGTTACTTACTTTAATTTAATTTGATTGCAATTGTTATCATAATAAAATTACTATTGTTCACACTATGGAACATGGGTTTATTTTCAATTTTTAATTTAAGAAACTGTTCTAATGGTTCCTTAATTTAAGAAACTGTTCTAATGTTTAATAAAAAGTTTATTTGATATATAGCTGTAATATAAAAGTTCTGAAGTTGATATCCATAGACTTTCTTAAACTATTTTCTGCATAATGTCTTTATCCATTGTTACTTGCATCCTCGACCTTGTCATGTATGAAAGACACTTATATACTCAAGCTTCTACAAACAATATACTGACACAACAAAGGAATTCTATTCTGTAATTTTTAGTAAACTAGACTTCATTGTATCGAATACTGAATAGGATTGATTAAATACATCCTTTGTGTCTGGTTTTATTCTCAGATAAATTGCATTGCGTTTGTTACGCTTCAAGTACATTTATTCATAAACACGCGCAGCACACAAGCAGAAACCTACACCAGTATTGCCAGCTACATTGGCATTAAACAACTTAATTCAATATTCCAATCTTCCAACTTAAATTCAATATTCAACTACACTTTAATCTAACAAAAATATCAATGTTATCTTCGATTCATTCCTACATGAAAATAATTAAAGGAATGCAATTGTTATGACTGTATTTTTCCCCTCGTGTTTATTTTTTTTTTTTTTTTTATGAAGCCGTTACACGTTATACAGGTACTACTCAAGTACTGGAAATGATACGTATTATAAAATTACGTAATTGTTTGAAACTAGATTCAATTATTTGCTATTAAAATGAACTATTCTCAAAATCTAATCATTACGCGCAAACATATTCACACATGCGCATTCTATGGCCCACGATATACTTGAGAAGCGTGTACATCTAGCGGGGGCTTGGTCAACTAACGGAAAAGGGTACATACAAGATGTCCCAAAAATGTTGTAACACCTTGAAAGAGGTGGTTCATGAGGTGATTTGAAACAACCTTTTCCTTAGCGAAAATATTGTCCGAGGCTTCGTTGAGGAGATATTAACGGAAAACACTGACCAA
>NW_026531461.1:0-2476 GCF_026283585.1 Hylaeus volcanicus | reverse complement strand
GAATTTTCGCGTAACTGCACGTTCATCACGCAAAATAGTAATTTCTTAGACTGAAACTACTAATAATAAATACGAAGAAGTGATTCTTAGTGATGTGTTTTAAGTAACGAACCTTCTTAATCACAGAACATAAGAACCATTTAGCAATAGGTCTTACGCCATTCATTCGGTTGTCGACGTGTCGCTGCATATTCATTTTCATTCATCTTTGATGCAGGTCATAACACTTCCATTTCCATAGTACGCGATGAGGTAACGAGCCGATTTAGCGATCACCCAACGCGACAAGGGGAAAGACGTTGCTTTGACATCTTCATTGTTAAATCCAGACTCGAATGCCAAAACAAACGTATATTAATCGATTAGAAATAATAATATGAAGACATAAAATTACTCTTTGGTATCTATCCTAAACGATTATTGACAATTTGATCGAGTTATGTTACCGCAATCAATGAGATATTTTCGTTTATTTGAATAAATAAATAAATAAATAAATTTCGAAGCCAATACAGCAGACATCGATATTCTATTGTCATTGGTTACGCAACCGCACTCGTTCAGGAAGATATGTAAATTGCTGGCTGCGCAGGATGCTTGCGGCGATAGCTCGTTTAACTTGGCATTCCCTTTCAAAGAATCGAACGTCGATAGAGGCATCGCATACATGATCTCTGACGAGCAATTCTTTTCATTTCGAATGGAAACAATAGTAATTCAGGATGAGTTCAGATCGAGACAGGTTCCTTGGAAGATCGGCAGAGACCCACGCCACTTGAAAACAGGACCTAACTCGGATCTATCGGTGAATCCGGACACGCTCGCTGAGATTGACTTAATCGCGTTTGATTGGAAGATAATTAATGACGATTCGCTGTGAATGCTCGATTCGCTATATCGGACATACGACGAGCGACAAAATTTACGGAAATTGTAGCCAAGGAAATGCTGGCTAAATAGGAGCACGGAATTACAACATGCGAGCTGTTAGACTGGTTGTCGCTTGTGGCGTTTCTATCTTTAGCTCGTTACCTATAGGGTGAAACCAGAACAAGGGTCTCCGAGTCGAAATGAAATGGAGCGGATTTAACCGTCGAGAAGATTTGATATTTTCAAAATTACACCATTTTAAACCGGATCTTTTTCTCCAAACCGAATTCCACTAAAGCAGCGTTGTGGAAGTATTCTAACGCTAAACGTGGGTAGCGCGTCTGACTATATTTAGCACCGCCAATCAAGTACACCTGATAAACGGAATTTTTACAAGCAACATTACATAGTGATTAACACAAGCGTGTTAGTAAGTGTATCTATGTTAACAGTTCACGATGAGTCATCGAATACTTCAGTGCGACGAACAAGTAGTATCGGCGTCAGATCTTGAAATAGATACAAAAATCAGCATTAACATTTTTCCAGGATGTGAGTTCTTGTAATTATGTAAACAACGATACGGATAAGTGGCTTATCATTCCTTGATTAAATAAACACATACCGAGCTGTCCGACAATTACTTTATGTTACGTCTATCAAATGTATCGAGAAAGTCGCAAAGCGATGATATAATATCAGTATTATCCATCGCGAAAAAAGAATTGATTTTATTTCATTTAGTTTTCTAGTATTTTAAAAGTTTACCTCTACTTGAGCAGGTTCCAAGGATGAACTTTGAAAAGAACTGTTACAAAATCGAATATTTTCCCAAGCCTAATTAGAAGGTCGATGGAACTAATAAACGCAGTTGTTTTGCGGATGTTGATTTGCAATCGTGGCGATTACAAAGTACAAGATCACGTTTACGCGTTCACGGATGGGAATGTATTATAAACTATTTGCATGCGAGACGTCTTATATGCCAATCCTTGCGCTTTGATGCGGCGCCGCTAATGCACCAGCCAACGTTCACGACTCGGACGCAACTAATTGGATGACCGCAAGGTTGATTTCTTGTTGAAACGCTTGACACGTTTCGTATATTCAAAGTGCCCTTTCCAATGCTCAGCGATGGTTACGAACGAAATCGAATAGGAAGTTATTCGATCGCATAAAACTTTATTTGGACTACGAATAACGAATAACGTCCACGGATAGCTATTTATTCACGATGTTTACTCGTTTTAGCAGATAAAATATTATCTCTCCGTAAAAAACTATTCCATTATATGATTCGTATTTTAATGTTTGTTGAACGAGTAACGAGTAAAAAATTGATTTTACTTCATTTAGTTTTTTAGTATTTTAAAAGTTCCTTTTCGGAGACGGAAGACAGGCTCCAGATTTATGCAGAAATGTCTACTTTAGAAAAGAACCCCGTATCAATAAATTTTTTCTTATCTAGGACCATAAATCCAGTCTTTGAGGTTCGATGAACCATGCACGTCCTGCATGGAAGGCTGCGTACGTAGGCTAGCTTGAATCTAACCTGGAAGGAATTTTCGCGTAACTGCACGTTCATCACGCAAAATAGTAATTTCTT
>NW_026531460.1:0-2833 GCF_026283585.1 Hylaeus volcanicus | reverse complement strand
CCTACGTTTCGTGTTCTTATTTGACTCCTTATTGTTGGGTATGGGAGGCGCGGACACTACACTCGGCTATCCTGAAGTTTTCACGTTTCCCTTTCTTCGTTATAAATTCAAAAACTGTGTAGGGAACGCGGTCCATGCAGGAAATGTAAATATGCTTCTGTGATGTTCATCCTAGCTGCCTTTACAGCATTGATAAAACCCGAAGTGATTTTACATATTGCCATCCACCGTCGTAAACCTGTCTAGAAAGTGATTTCCATACATTGTCAATGATATTTAAATCCGGGGAACCGAAGGACGTATAAAAACTTCAATAAGTCTCTCATAACCACTTTTTCTCGGGCGCATGCTGAGTACGGCGGAGCTTCGTAATAAAAAGTGTCCCGTTTGTCCCAAAACATGTTCGATTTGTTCTAATATGGAATATGGAATATCGAATATGGTATATCTTCTAATACAAGAACCATATTAAAATCGTAATGAAAGATATAATTTTCTTGGCGTTTGTGTTCATTTTTTTTCTTCCAATAATAAAGAACGTAAAAAACATAGTAAAAACTCTATTTTATGCTAGTCTGTCTCGAGTTCAAGCACAAAAATAAAATAGAAATTACCTTGGATTTACGAAACGCGAACAAAAACGTGTAAAATGCATAAATAAAAGCAACCACGGTCAGCTGCTTTAAGCCCATGTAAAACCTTGAAATTTATTTTCAAAATTTCTATGGTTGTTGGGCAATAAAGGGTCCTGCAAAAAATCGAACTTTTCTTTAGAAATGCGGCAATTTATCACGGTTTATTGCTGCTGCATGTTTTTCATTGAAAGATTACAGGTGCTTAAAGCAGAAACGCCATTAGTCGCTCGAATTTCCATCCTTCCACGCGATAGTATGTAACGCGAGAATGGACGGTCGTTAATATGTACGAAAATGTACGTGAATACTTCAAGTTTGCGTGCGTACGTACGGAAAATTTGAAATCGATAAATTGGATGGTTCTTTTTGAAATTCGCACGGGAAAGAAAGCTTAAATTCCCGCTCTTTAAACCAAACTACCCCCTTAATTGTAACTGGCGTTTTCGCTACCTCCCTCGACGGAGGGTGGGTTCTAACAGAATTGTGGAGGTACAGGCGGACGTTTAAAATATTTCACGCTAATTGTAGAGAAGTTTCCGCTCGTACAGTGGCTCGTTATGGAGCGGATAGCACCGGAATCCCGCGGGCGGGCATTTATTTCGAACCCTTGCGATTCGCTGTAAGTTTCGCGCAACGTTTCGCGTTTCGTTGCGTTGCGTTTCGAGCGCGATTAAATTAAATATTTAAAACTGTATCGTGCGCGCGATCCTTTGTCCGCTCGTATTGTTATTTTATTATTGTTTCCGTTCGAGAGCGACGAGTGTCAGTTGCACGGTTAACGTTGAAATTGTTTGTTTGTTTTCGGAGAATAACGATCTGTGTTGCGCAGAATCAAATAACCGATATCGAGATGGGCGAGCTGTTCGAATGAGAATTCGGAGAGAAATTCGATTCCATCTTCGATACAAATTTAGTATATAATTTCACGCTTCGCTGTGACCAAGTGAGCCTTTTTGATAAGGTTAAATAAATAATGTTATTAACATCCTGGTGTGTTTAATTAAATAGTTCTCAAGGGTCCAACGGTCTGTTCGTCAGTTCGCTAGCTCTGAGATGTTCTTGATGAATTATTGTTAGTTATTACCGCGAGACACGAATGTGGGTTACGTTCTATTTCGACTAATATTAATTAAAAGAAATTGGATTTTTATATTACAAGGAATTAATTAATATGCCCGATTGTTTTATTTAATTAGTCTTCTTTGTAAGAGAATTTCTTTCGATGTGTTGACCGGACTTGATGAAAATCTACGAAACGTTTCTCTTTTTTTTCCACGAGATTTATTTCAAAATGTTCTTACTAATCAAATTCGAGTACAATTATTATTTCTTCCATAGCGGATCGCATACTCTTTTTAACCGACTTCGAAAAAGGAGGAGGTTACTCGATTCGACATGTATATTTTGTTTTTGTTATCTTGAGGGAAGCATACAGATGCGACAAGAAGTTTCAATCCGACTCGACCTACTCAACAAATTCACAAACATTTGAACGCCATTCATTCGTAAGTTAAACATTCTAGGAATTACCTTTGGGTACCTACCCTTTAATACACTTACCTTCCAAAATAATCATTACTTAAAATTCTTCCCGCAAAATTGATTGCGAATGTTCCGTTGAATTACCAAATAAATCCCTTAAATTGGCCAGCCTGGTAAATATTGTCCCATAAGTCTCTTTCGTGAATTGCGTTCAATTATTCTCTGTGGCAGTGTTTATATAAACAGACAGTCTAATTTCTCAGACGTTAATGCTGCAACAGCAACGAAGCGAAACGAATCATACTGCGGAATTGTTTCCGCAATTCAGTAATGTAACATAAAACATCAAATATCGTGTATATATTAATTATGAATGAAACGAAAGAAACTTTTGGAACAACCTAATACTAAAATTGGCAAATACTTGTTCCACGTATAGTCGAACGTTACACTCCATTCCGAAGAAACCCACCTCGAGCACTTTCTCTGACAATAACTAAATCTTCGTAAGGCTTCGATTCGCCAAGGAAGCATTTTCGCGTAGGACTACGTTTCCTACTACATTCGTGTAGGAGTCTATACGAAAAATAAGGCACGGGGATTCGAATCCACGATCCGTGGATCCACAGTCGACCGCTTTACCTACAAGACCGATCCCGTACCCTACGTTTCGTGTTCTTATTTGACTCCTTATTGTTGGGTATGGGAGGCGCGGA
>NW_026531459.1:0-4245 GCF_026283585.1 Hylaeus volcanicus | reverse complement strand
TACATATAAACTTAAATACTACTTATAATGTTTGAATGATAATAGAAGAGAAGGAACTGAAAAACGAACTAACCGTATATATAGTATATAACATAAGAAGTAGAAGTGGAAAGAAGATTGCGTGTACGGTCGCGCGTGATACAAATGTGGGCTAAACACCCATCAATCCCCCACTTTTAGAACACATTTGAATCTCTTACATTCTATATTAATATAATCTTAATTTTTCTACGTGAACGCTTATTACATTGTGTGGTAACGCCTTAGTAAATATATCTGCTACATTATCGCTAGAAGGAACATATTTTAATTGTGTCAAACCTTCTTTGTATTTTTCTCTTGTTATGTGGTACGCAATATCTATATGTTTAGATTTGGATCGCTCAACTCTATTTAGCGTAAAATCAATGGCTGATTTGTTATCACACCTAATCATGTAAGGTTCACGTGGAACATCTATGTTTAACAAATTTTGTAACTCCTTAAATAACATGTTCATCCACATTACTTCTTTTAAAACGTTCTCTAGTGCTACATATTCTGCTTCCATTGTGGAAGTCGAGATTGATTTTTGTTTACTAGATCTCCAATTTATTGGATTGCCTCCTAAAAATAGTACCATTCCGCTATGGGAGTGCCTATCATTCGTATCCGTTGCCCAATCTGCATCGCTGTACATTTCTACTTCATCAATCCCTTGGCTGTATAGTAAACCCTTTTCTTTCGTTGCATGCAGACACCGTAATACTCTTCTTGCTTGCATCCAGTGTGCTTTCCCTGGATTTGACACAAATTGTGCCAACTTCGTTGCTGCGTACATGATGTCCGGGCGCGTTGCGCACGCTATATACATCAGGGATCCAATCTATTGTCTGTATGGTACATTTTTCATCTCTAGTTTTTCTCTTCACTTGTAGGACTATCGCACGTTGACAATGTTATGCCTAATTCGATAGGCGTGTTAGATGGTTTGCATTCGATCATATTGTACTCATCTAGGAGTTTTTCTATATATCTGTCTTGCGACAACTTCATATGATAATCCGTGTGGTTTATGCTTATACCTAATAGATAAGATACCTTTCCTAAGTCTCTAACTTCGTATTTTGACATTAATAATATTTTAACTTGTTCTAATGTATCTACATTCTTCGCGAATAATATAATATCGTCAACATAGATTGCTAATATAAGATCCCTTTTATATACATAAACGCAATTATTTGTTTTTAATCTTTGAAAACCGTTTTCAATGAGAAATGAATCGAGTGTACTATTCCAATTACTGTGTAATATTCGTTACTGGTGCATATGACTCGAAATAATCTGTTTCTTTTCTGATTGTACCCTTGTACTACTAGTCGCGCCTTATATCGCACAACTTTACCTGCGGAATCTGTTTTTACCTTATATACCCATTTACTGCCAACACATTTCATACCTTCAACCTTATCTACTATTTCCTAAGTATCTCTTCGTTCTAGGTTTTGTAGTTCTTCGTTCATGGCATTCTTCCATTCTTCGCATTGTGATAATGTGATCGCTTGTTCAAATGTCCTTGGCTCAATTATTTCGGTGAGATTGGTTTCAATATTTTTGGGTTTACCTTTTCATCCTCACGGGTTCCTTATGACTTTTCCTCGTTGTGGTGTGTGAATACGACTTTTGTCTTCAACCGTTTCTACGTTAGATTCTGTTTTTGATTCTTCGATTGCTTTTGGGGTATCTATTTTGCAGATTTGCTTTTCCTCAAATTCCTCTTTCTTTTCCTCTGTATCGAGTTCTTCTATCGTGTCATCGGTAATCTCTTCATAAGCTGGTATTTCATATGTCCTTTTCCCATATATATATTCAAACCCGCTCAAATCTTCTACAAATTCTACATGTATTGTATGTATTATATCATCCTTGATGGGATCATATAGCCTATATCCTTTAGTTAGTGATGAATATCCTACGAATACACATTCATTAGCTCTATGACTAAGCTTACTTTTACTCATCTGTGGGAGGTGTGCATATGCCAAACACCCATATGTTTTTAAATGTTTTACGCTGGGTTTATTCCCAGTCCACACGCCTTCTGGGGTGTTATCGTCAATTGCGGAATGTGTAACTCTATTTTTAATGTAGCATGCGGTCAGTAGCGCTTCCGCCCAGAATTTCTCAGGTAATCTCGCTGATTTTAACATGCACGAACGAGGTTCATAAGTGTCCTATTTACTCTTTCTGCTACTCCGTTCATTTGAGGCGTATACGTGTTTGTACGCTCGTGTTTAATTCCTATACTATCAAACAATGTCATTAGTTCCTTGTTACAGAATTCTAAACCGTTATCTGTTCTTACTCCTTTTATTTTTCTATCTGTTTCTCTTTCAACTCTGGCTATATACTTCTTTATATATTTTACTACTTCATCTTTGCTTTTCAAAGTAAATACCGTAATTTTTCTTGAATAATCATTCGTGAATGTAAGAAAATATCTCACACCGCCTAGGGATTTTACTGGTACGGGTCCGCATAAGTCTGAGTGTACCAATTCTAATACTGCTTTAGTTTGTCTACCACCAATACTTTTACATGGCGCTTTTACCGAATTACTAATACTACAACTATTGCAATGTACATCCTTAATATTGACCTTTTCTAATCCTCTAACCAGCCCTTTACTTGCTAATTCTTGAATACTTCGCATACTTACGTGGCAAAATCTTTGGTGCCTTTTTTCGCTTTCTTCTAATTTATCGCTAGCAATATGCATCTCAACCCGGTTTGCACAATTCTCAATAACTCTTGCCTTGACAATATATAATCCGTTCTTACAAATAGCCTCCCCCACTATCATATTAGTTTTCTTATTCACTATTCGTAACCTGTGATTATCTATAACTAAATGCTTTTGTTTACATTCTATTTGAGACACGGATAACAAATTTCTCCTAACGTTAGGAACATGATATACGTCATGTAGGGTTATACTGAATACATTATGATTTATATATGTTTCTATTATAATATTGCCTATACCTATTGCTTTGAGATCATTTTCTCCATTGCTATTAGCTGTATAAATTGTCTCGCTCGTTATATTTCTATAATTTGAGAACCAATGTTTATGTTCACAAATGTGGTGCGTAGCACCGCTATCTATCAGCCAAGAATCGTCTAATTGCATGTTGTTTAATTCTAATAGAAATGCATCTTTGTACTTACGCTGGTTTGGAAGATTATGCTTTACATTTTGTACCTTATGTCTACAATAATTCGCTGTATGTCCTTGTTTACCATAATTAAACCATTTCCTATTTTCTTTTCTGTGGTCATGTTCTCTTTTATGCTCATACAATCTACGTGGTGCCTCCTTTGTGTTGTGGTATGCCTCCTTTGCCTCGTTTCCTTTACTTCTCTTCTTTCATACTCACTTAATAGAATTGATTTTATTTCTGATGATTTGAATTTTGAGTTGTCCAGATTCGCCAATGCCATTATAATGCCTCCGTAACTGCTTGGAAGTCCACATAGCATTGCGTATGCCAAGTCGTCATCGGATATATCATGTCCAGCTTCCTTGAGACTGTCACTACATGTTTTTAGTCTCGCTAAATATGAATTCATCGATTCATCATGTTCCAAACGAATCGAAACCATTTGCTTTTTCAATTGTAAAATTCTTGGTCTTGATTTAGGTTCAAAAACCTTTTGTAATGTTTCCTACGCATCCGACGCTTTTATGCAATCCATTATATGGATCTGATGTTCACTTTCAATACTTAATGCGATAGCTGCTAACGCTTTTTCTTCTTTTCTTTTATAGTTTCCTTTCAACTCATCGGCTTCATCATCTTTTGGTTCAACGACTTCGCCGGTTACATGTTGCCACAAGTCTCGTTGAATTAAAGCCATTTTCATATTAAATTTCCAAGTTCTATAATTATTGCCATTTAATTTATCGATTCGATCGATCGATTGCGTTGAACTTGCCATACTTATTATATTTTATCTACTTTCGAACACGTGGCGGCTCTTACATAACCTCACTTTTTTTTTTCACGTGGCATAAATTCTTTATATAGTTGCCGTCACCAGAGTCCATACCTGCTGGAGGACCAGTTTTTGTTCTTTCTTGCGCATCGTTGCTCTGATTGGTGCCCTCATATTCCCACTCCCACACCCACGCGCATGCGCGTAGCGTGTTGTGCTGTGGTGACACGGTGTCCCTGACGCCAAAGTCGACCATTTGAGGCG
>NW_026531458.1:0-1022 GCF_026283585.1 Hylaeus volcanicus | reverse complement strand
TTTCAGTATGCAAAAGTTTATGAATTATTTGTAAATAACCGATAAACAGTCGATGAACAAATGAGTGTATCCTACGCATGCGCACTGCCGTTTTCAGCGTCGGTACTGTCTATCCTTCTCGCACGGTACATCTTTCTCTTTCGCACAGTTTCGAGCACAGACCTCCACTAGCGTTCTGTTATCCTATTACTCAGCCGGAGCTTCCCTGATACAACCGCTAGATGGCGCCACTAAGTCTTGAAATTGTGCGAAAGAGAAAGATATACCGTGCGAGAAGGATAGACAGTACCGACGCTGGAAACGGCAGTGCGCATGCGTAGGATACACTCATTTGTTCATCGACTGTTTATCGGTTATTTACAAATAATTCATAAACTTTTGCATACTGAAATTAAAGCTTAGGCTTCTAGGAATCTTCTCCTATAAGTGGATTGAATCCTTATGTATTATTTAAATAGTTGTAAACAATTTAAGACAACCATAGTTCCAAAGTAGTTCTTACTACACCATCTGTCATCGCAATTACTGTTAATTAATCAATATTTTGAATATAATTACTGCACTCTGACACTCGTGGAAGGTAATTAGGATCCTTGGCAACATTCAAGGACCGTTTTCAATAGGATTTTCATTGAATCCAAATAGTTGTGAACAATTTTTGTAAACGGTGCGCGAGTACGTCGATCATTGGCAACAGCTGGAACGTGTCCTTGACATGAAATTCGTTGACAACTCGTTAATAACAACTAAAATCGTAACAAAAACGGTCCTTGAATGTTGCCACAGATCCAAACTACTTTCCACGAGTGCCAAACTGCCTGAATTATGTAACTAATATTGATTAATTAACGATAATTGCAATGACAGGTGGCGTAGTCAGAACTATGCTTGTCTTAAATTGTTTAAAACTATTTAAATAGTGCATATGGGTTGAATCCATTTAGAGGAGAAGATTCCTAGAAGCCTAAGCTTTAATTTCAGTATGCAAAAGTTTATGAATTATTTGTAAATAACCGATAAAC
>NW_026531457.1:0-1022 GCF_026283585.1 Hylaeus volcanicus | reverse complement strand
TTTCAGTATGCAAAAGTTTATGAATTATTTGTAAATAACCGATAAACGATCGATTAATACACGAGTGTACTCTGCGCATGCGCACTGCCGTTTCCAGCGTCGGTGCTCTCTATCCTTTTCGCGCAGTATATCTTTCTCTTTCACACAGGTTCGAGCGTAGACCTCCACTAGCGTTCTGTTAGCCTATTACTCAGCCGGAGCTTCCCCGATATAACCGCTAGATGGCGCCACTAATTCTTGAAATTGTGCGAGAGAGAAAGATACACCGTGCGAAAAGGATAGAGAGCACCGACGCTGGAAACGGCAGTGCGCATGCGCAGAGTACACTCATTTGTTCAACGATTGTTTATCGATTATTTACAAATAATTCATGAACTTTTGCATACTCAAATTAAAGCTTAGGCTTCTAGGAATCTTCTCCTCTAAATGGATTCAACCCATATGCACTATTTAAATAGTTTTAAACAATTTAAGACAAGCATAGTTCTGACTACGCCACCTGTCATTGCAATTATCGTTAATTAATCAATATTAGTTACATAATTCAGGCAGTTTGGCACTCGTGGAAAGTAGTTTGGATCTGTGGCAACATTCAAGGACCGTTTTTGTTACGATTTTAGTTGTTATTAACGAGTTGTCAACGAATTTCATGTCAAGGACACGTTCCAGCTGTTGCCAATGATCGACGTACTCGCGCACCGTTTACAAAAATTGTTCACAACTATTTGGATTCAATGAAAATCCTATTGAAAACGGTCCTTGAATGTTGCCAAGGATCCTAATTACCTTCCACGAGTGTCAGAGTGCAGTAATTATATTCAAAATATTGATTAATTAACAGTAATTGCGATGACAGATGGTGTAGTAAGAACTACTTTGGAACTATGGTTGTCTTAAATTGTTTACAACTATTTAAATAATACATAAGGATTCAATCCACTTATAGGAGAAGATTCCTAGAAGCCTAAGCTTTAATTTCAGTATGCAAAAGTTTATGAATTATTTGTAAATAACCGATAAAC
>NW_026531456.1:0-14375 GCF_026283585.1 Hylaeus volcanicus | reverse complement strand
GAATAGTTTGTAAACGTTTGTCCCGCCTTTCGTTTCGTTCGTACCTCAATAGTTTAAATTTTACAAGCAATTGTTGATACGCGTAAGGGTAGAAATCGACAATTTCCAATATTTTTAAAATCCGTTTCTCCCCATTTTTTGTTTAAATTTTGTAATTCAACCGTATCAACAATTTTAAAAATATTGGGAATTTACGATTTCTACCCTTACGCGTATCAACAATTGCTTGTAAAATTTAAACTATTGAGGTACGAACAAAACGAAAGGCGGGACAAACATTTACAAACTATTCTAAAGAAGAGGGGAAAAACAGATTTCAAAAATCTCTATGTCGGATGCTGACCATTTTTTTATTCTTTTTTAATTATTAATTGATGAAAATAAAACTATTGGTAGTATAATCAAGTACAAACGATATACTATCATTTTCTATAAAAAAAAATTCAATATTGAACAATCGGGTGCCAGGTTCACATAGATTCAGAGTGGTACATATGAAAAATAAATATTAAATAAATATATAATTTACCTGTTCTATTATAGTCTGCTTCTTCCATTTCCTTCTGAATTTTCTTCCAAATATTCTCCCTTAATTGAATATCTTTGTATGTTTTTAATTTTTTGACATACAGCGGTGGATTTTCCCTCACTTTTTCCGTAAGTATTTCATCCTCTGCAGGGGTAAAGTCCAATCTTTAATACTTCTTTACACTCATTGCACCTCTTTTTCCACAGAAATAATAGGAAACAAAATGCACTTAGATTCACGACTTCGATGTTTACCGTTTGCGATCAACAAGTAGACTGACTTGCTGATGCCTTGGGTTTTTCTACGACAAAACCCATGAATATGAATTTAAGTGGGGGTAGTGACGACCGCGAAGACGTGAAAGCTTGTGGATGCAAAACTTGCAGGTAAAGCAGGTAAAGCCGCTCAGTTGATTCAGTCGCTCATAAATCGAGAGTTGACCATCGGCAGCATTTGTTTCCCCAACCTTGGCAGCGCAAAAGGTAACGATTGCCAGCATGTTCACAGACGATGGATGTACAATTGACGATGTTCGAAGTCAAATTCAAAAGACACTGAAGAAGTCTTTTCATGGATACCCGAAATCGCGATAATAGCGAATATGTAATTCTATGTACATACGTACCTATAATGAGACTTCCCTTACAAAATACAACATAGAGGTGATAACTACTAATAATACTAAGTATAATAAAATATGTTTAACACCTTCGCGTCTGGATATACTTAAACAATTTGATTTGTTACACATAATTTTATGAAATTCCTGTAATTTCTTATTTGACATAAGAATGCCTCATCCGTAATCAGCGGGAATTTTCGATTTAACGCAAAAATAGGTCATCTGTAGCAAAGAGGTACTGTATACTATATATATATATATATATACAGGGTGTTCCAAAAATGTTAGAGTTCCTTGAAAAGGGTGGTATTCCTTGTTTTCTTAGTTCAAATAATTATTTTCGCTTTTGCTTAAAGAAAACTGTGCATTAGTCTTTTTACGTTACACATGATTCTTTTCGATTTACCTTATACTCTTTACTCGCTTTAAATGACAAACAAGACATGACAAAACTTTAATTTTAATTGTTACGTCTTTTTTATTTGCTACGCTACACAGTTTCCTTCGATGCACGTCAGGTCACTTGTTCGCGTACGAGCGCGGCCGCCTAACGCGTAGCCTTCGCTAGCACGGCCGCTCCAACGGTATGCGCGCGCTCTGATTGGTCGGAGTTTCTTGCTAATATCTGCTTAACGAAGCCCCATCCGACATTTATGCAAAGGAAAAAGTTGTTTCAAATCACCCCCCGGACCACCCTTTTGAAGGAAGTCCAACATTTTTGGGACACCCTGTATATATATTATATATATTTCATATAATTTATTAATTATAAACACTTATTCATTCAATTTATAAATAATTATATATACCTGCAATTTTGTTTGCTGTAAGAAATTTTAATGGTGATGATGAAATGAGAAAATGACTCCATTTCTATAAGCTCTACATAAAAAGTCTAAATTAAGAACACTTTAGTGGTATGGATCAATTCTGTATGAATGAAGGTACCTGACAATTCAGATTTTGACAACTTACCTTGCAATCAAGATCGATCAACACTTTACAACACTGGCTGCAATTTGTTATTAAACCCTACATAAAAAGTCTAAATTGAAAACATTTTCCTGATATAAATATAATTAATAATGCAATAGTGTAAAAACTTTTGACACTTGGCAGGTTATAAATGATAATATCTGTTTCGACTCTCGACGCTCGATGGCCGACGAACCATGCCGAACCGAATGATTCCGAGAGTCGACGAACGACACTTCGCTTTTGCTTAGCTCCTATTGGCTAAGGGTTGACGACGGGAAAATCATACGAAAAATACCGTTTCTGACAGATTCATACTGTACTGCGTACTGTGTACGTATATATATATTCACTTTTGTTACTCTCTCTCCCTTTCTTTTTACAGTTCATACGTACACAGAATGCGTGACAGAAAGCCTTGTCGCAAGCAATTGAGATGTTTATGATGAAGTGAAAATAAAAAAAAGTGGTCAACTATTTATAACACACAATTTATTGTATTAGAACACTTATTCTTATTGCACAATGTTTCTTATTTGCACAAAATGAACATTTACTGGAATTTGAATTATACACTGCACACTCAAACACCAAATTTATATATTTCTTTCCACAACGACAAGGTAGATATTTTATCCCTTATAACCATATACTTCCCAATACAATATCACTACACATAGCCTTTAAAATAATTATTCAATTTGCGGCGTCCAAATGTCACAAATACAAACTGACAGGTTATACAGGTTAGAAATGAATGAGTGGCGTGAGCGGCAGCCATATTACAATTCCGGCAGACGAGCCCTACCGACTGATTCCGAGAATAGACGAATCGACGAACGGCCTTAGGTCCTATTGGCTAAGAGTTGACGAAAAATTCCTTGAAGAATCAGAATAAGAACAAGATCTTTTTTTTTTATTTTTTTTTTTATTGTGGGGAAATGCTATACGCATACCTCGGTTCCCGGGGGGAAAACCGAGGTTATGTGGGACTACCCACTAAAAACCCGCACCCGCCTCAGCTACGTGGAAAGTGCCTGGTACACGCGAGTACTAGCAGGACGCTTCCCAGGAAGAACAAGACTGTCTACCGCTTCTGGATAAATCATGACATGATATTACGATATCTATGTTGTTCGTGGACCAATTTTATTGATTTTGGTTTTATTAGAAAGCTTATATGCGATTTACATTAGAAAAATGGCTTTAGATTTAGAAAATATTGCCGGCGTGACGACTTATTAATGAAAGAAGTTTCAAAAGTAGGTTGGAATCGCGTTTTCTCGAGTAAAAGATACGCGGTAGCGCCAGGCATATGCGGTGGCTATTTTTTTTTCATGTACTTGGCGTCGAGACGCTACCGCGTCTCTAGATGTCGTACGAAATTGCTCTTGGACGCTGAGGTGTTTACTCGTGGCGAAGACGTTGCTGTGCTAATACCTCGTTAGCGTCCGAATTTAAACGAATAACGTATTGGTGTGCGGTTAGGCCAAACAAAGCGGGGCACCGCGTGTCAACACCAGTAACGTTGTCTATCGGCCAGAAAAACAACAACGCTGTTCAAACCGACCGTTCGTGAAGCAACAAATCTATCAAACTGGCAAACCGTTGTTTGAAAAAAAAACGTTCGAAAATGAAACGTTCGCATCCCTCGATCAAAGTTTTAATCGGGGCCCCACGTTGGACGCCAATTTTGTGACGGACCTCGCGTGAGCGGCTGGCGAAGCCGCTATTCGACACGCCCGGTCGCACAATTGCCACGGACGAGAATTTGTTTATAAAATTTGGGCGCCAGTGCCAAGTGCACGCGTCCGTTACTTCCGTCCTTCCGGATGCTCTAGAGGAGAGCGAAACTCAGGGGAGGTGGAAAGAAAAGAAATAAACTTTGACCCGCGTACGTTTAATTAATCTTTTATTCACCCAGAACCTACATGGGGAATTCCGCGGTACAGACACCGTTGGGGAAAGGGATGTGGGGACTACGCGCCGAAAAAGAGACGCGGCGCAGAATTCCCGATACGACTCAACGTTTAAAGAGAACGGAGGAAAAGCCGGTGCGACTTATTCTATAGGGGGCTTCGCAAACAGATGGTCCGCCCTAGAATGAAAATACAACCGAAAAAGGAGGTGACGCCAGTAATTAACGGTCTCGCGTTTCAAAGGGGCCCTTTCCTTCGAAACACGGCGCGTTCTTAAACCGCGGAAGGTCACGCGGGAGATTCGCGAAACGGGCGGAGGGAACTCTAACGGGTTTCGCCTCCGGTGGTGGTCCTGTCGCGGACGAAAAGGGTGCTCCGGAGCTCACTCGCGGACACACACGCTCGATCCGTGCTCTCACACACACGTACGCCACAAAGGAAACCCAACCAGTGGGCCCTACCTGAAAGCTGCAGGCTCTAAAATTCAGGCTCCCGGTTACGTCTTCTGCGGGGGCGGGGTAACTTGTCTCTCCGAGCACTCACACTCGCGTAACTCAAAAATGGAAAAAAACGACAACCGCGTCTAACTCTCAGTGGCGGACAAAAACAGACGGGGCGCTCGCTCGTGCGTGTGGTTTCCACCGTCTCGAACCGTTAATTAATTCGGATCGATCGCTCATCGATCGTCGCGCTCTTCTCGCTGCCGGCTCGCGGCTCTCCCCACCCAGGAGCTGTAGGGGCTCCATACAGTGTGCCACCACCATGGCATCTCCAGCCTGTGGCCGACTGGCGTCCCCGTGGCAGCTGCGGGGCGATAGCAGGGGTGTGTCCTTCTCTAGGATGGTTAGTTCTCTTGGTGGTGGCCACACCAGCGTCCTTGGGTGGAGAACACCGCGACCGGCGACTTGCCGCGCTTGCGCGAGGAGGCGGTGTGGACCGCGAGTACGGGAGAGCGGGGTCGCGAGACACTCATCCTTCCATACCTACAGACCACCTCCGAACTGCCGGCGCGCCGGCAAAGTTGCTGTTCGGGGATCTTTCGTCTTACTTACTCATGCTGTACCTATCACGGACTCCTTCATTATTACAGGCCTCGGACGGTAGACGGCAACCCTAGTCGCTGGTAAGCGACACGAGCCATCGTAATGCGATTTTGATTCACCAGACATTTTCACTTTCCGACTGATATTCTTCTAACGAAAAAAAATTTCGATAAATTTTTTTCGGGAATTCACATTTTAGGAGCTCCTGATCACACTGAGACTATTATAAAAATAGATTGTTTCGAAATCTCGAATGTTTGTTAACACAATTGCGTTTAAATTGCTGAATAGATTTTAATGAAACTTCATATTTAGATTTCATATTTTCGTCTCAAAATTTAGTTAATTTTTTAACCCAATCAGTTCATGAATAATAATAGTTACCTTTTATAATTCTATCATTTTTCGTATTATTTAGTATAAATATTCATTATTCGTAAAAACTAAAAGATTCTCTAAATGAATCTCACAGGGAATCTAGAGACGCGGTAGCGTCTCGACGCCAAGTACATGAAAAAATAGCCTCCTCGTATATGCCTGGCGCTGGCGCTATCGCGTATCTTTTACTCGAGAAAACGCTTTTCCAACCTAACCTGAAACTTCTGTCATTAATATCTCGTCACGCCTGCTGTATTTTCTAAATCTAAAGGCATTTTTCTGATGTAAATCACACATAAGCTTTCGAATAAAACCAAAATCAACAAAATCGGTCCACGAAGGACAGAGATATCGTAATATCATATCATGAATGTGTCAAAAACTGCAGCATTTTTCTTTTCCTTTGACAAGGAATTTTTCGTCAACACTTAGCCAATAGGAGCTAAGGCCGTTCGTCGATTCGCCGACTCTTGGAATCAGTCGGCAAGGCTCGTCGCACAGTCTGACAAAACGGCGCTCGGCGATCAAAAATCGATTTTCGTGAATTCGAAAAATGGAAAAACTGTTTAAGTACATAGATAGAGAACAAATTGCTGTTTGATGTAGTGCAATCCGTTTTTTTATATTTGCTCTCGTTTAGCTCTGGTGCGCATTCAAAGTCAGTTGAAATTCGTTCAAGCAAAATGCTTATGATATCACACCTAACTTCAATGTACGATTCTGAAAAACTTTGCTCGGAAAGACGACATTCCAATGAATCATAAAGCTTGCTAGATTAGTATAGATTGTATTTAGTGCATAAAACAAGTCAAAATGTTAACAACTTGTTCAAAAATAACATTTAAATAAAAGGAAGTACAACGTATTAAAATTTTAACTTTACATAAGTTTTTAAAGGTGAGTCCCGTCCAGTCCCGAGGTATTATCAGTACCACATGAAAGGCTGAACCTCTCTCTTTCAGAAGCAGAAAGAATTATCTGCTACTTTCTGCTACTTTTAAAGAAAACAGCGGTTAAAGTAAACTCTGCCTCGCGCGCCCGTTACGATCGCTACTGAACACTCGCTGTAGTACCGACCGACTGTAGCGGTCACGCGATGTAGAGTTTACTTTAATCGCTGTTTTCTTTGAAAATAGCAGAAAGTAAAGCTAATTCTTTTTACTTCTGAAAGAGAAAGGTTCACCCTTCATACTATACTAATGATATCTCAGGAATGTACGGGAATCGTTTTCAAAAACTTAGGTAAAGTTAAAATTTTTATTCGGTGTACTTTCTTTTTTTTAAGTGTTATTATTTGACAAGTTTTAATCCCATACACCCTAATAATTTTTTACTTAGCATTCACTTCTATTTCCAACTGCAAGATTGAATTTTATCCATTACAATTACAAAACTAAAGGTAACGTTCATATCTGTTTAGTTTCGCCGTGGTAATGAGTATACCAATTGCAATTAGTTTCTTCTCGGAAAACATAATAAAATTAAAAGCAGAGAAACACGTAGTTTTATTCGTTATTCTTTTTCTCGTGGTATGGGTGTGAAAATGTGCATTGTTAACTGTATCGACTGAAATATCTGAGGTACGGAAAACAAAAGACAATCACCTACTGATTAACCTATTTCCACTGTTAAAACATGTGTTTATTCATTTTTAAGTAACCGAATTCTTTTCTTTCATATTTATTAACAGATTTGATGTAAATTTTAATTATAAAACACAAAGTATATAACATATAGCTAAAATATTAAACACACTGTACTTTATATGTAAATATTTCGTCAGCCTCTACATTAATATATTTTATATTAATATAACTTAAAGGCCATAATGTGGAGAAAAACTCCTCCAAATATCATTAAAATATCTCCAGTAGAACTAAAGTTACAGATTTTTGATCGTCGATAGCTGTTTTGTCCCACTGTGCGCCGCTGACCGGGTTTCGTATCCTTCCTGGTAAAAGTGTTTTTTTTTGTTCTAATTAATTCATTTGCATACACGAACGTTCAAAATGGTAAACAATATAATAAAAATATTAATCCTCCGCCCGCCACGCCAGAAAAACAAAATTAAATGAAAAAATAGGTAATATATTATAAAGTAATCGAAAAGAATTCATTTCGATGCGAACAAGGCGCCTGATGGGCTCTAACAATATAAACAGTCACCATAAACGTAAGACGAGAAGTTCAACGAAGCAAAGAAATAACACACGAAGATTCTGTGGGGGATACATAGTATGAGCCCAACGAAAGAAAAATTAATTAGAACAAAAAAAAACTTTTACCAGGAAGGATTCAAACCTCGGTCAGCAGCGTACGAGTCTGGTACTCTGCCGGTTTTTTTTTTGTAACATATGTTTATTAAAGCCTCTTAATTATATATAAACATTTATAATTATGGTTAACAGATATCCTTAAAACGTATTATAAAAAAAAGGAACAATGTGTTGTAAGAGGTCCGCAGTTGTTTCGACGACAATCAAACACCGCTCTGATTGGTCGGGGTTTTCGCTTAATATCTCCTTAACGAAACCCCATCCGACATTTACAAAGGAAATTGTTATTCAGAATCGTCTCAGCTACCCCCCATTTCCGGCTCCTTCACGACTATTGGGACACCCTGTATAGAATGGCTATATCGCTACCGCGTCTCTAGATAAGTACTGAAACTAGATCTAAAGACGCGGCAGCATCTCGGCGCCAAGTACATGAAAAATTATCAGTCGCCAGGTATATATGGTGTTGGAGCTACCACGTATTTTTTACAGGAGAGATGGTCAATTCCAACCTAACCTGAAACTTCTTTCATGAATTCCTCAACACGCCTGCAATATTTTCTAAATTTAAAGGCATTTTTCTGATGTAAACCACATATAAGATTTCGAATAAAACCAAAATCAATCAAATCGGTCCACGAACAACTGAAACATCATAATATCATGTCATGAATCTGTCAGAAACGGTATTTTTCGTATGATTTTCCCGTCGTCAATCCTTAGCTAATAGAAGCTAAGCAAAAGCCGAGTGTCGTTTATCGACTCTCGGAATCATTCGGTTTGGCATGGCTCGTCGCCCATCGAGCGTCGAGAGTCGAAACAGATATTATCATTCATAACCTGCCAAGTACTTTTTTATTATCTATTTTTGCTAACACATATAAGTGATTAATATAATGATTAATATAATAATTAAATATATATATGATGAGAGAAATGATGAACAAAAAAAAAACAATGAAGAATATTAATATAAATGTATATAAAATAAGATTAATGTCTATCATGGCATTCAATTATTGGCCACACCGCAAGTTTTATACTTGGCGTACTTAGGAGTGCTCTAATACATCCCCAACATTCCTCCGCACTCCAGCGACTTAATAAGTTGCCTCCGCATATTTGGCATTTGGCCGCTGCATGTGCCCTTGCCCCCTCCACAACCAGCATGTGTGCTGGGGCGTCAATAAATTTTGTGGCCTCGTCCCGCGGAAGGTTCCATCCGCACATCTGACATATGCGCCTTCCATCGCCATCCCTCAAGCAATGTCCCTCGACGCACTCTCGCCTGCGCAATTCGTTGAGCAAATTTGTCGGCAGCAACTCCTCCGCTAGCGTATTTGCCATGCCAACATCATTAAATTTTGGGTATTCTGCAGTGGAAGAGAATGATGATATTATAATAGTGTTTTTTATGTTTGTAGTAGAGATTATTAAAAAGCGGTGGTAGGTATTATTGATGAAAATAAGAATTACTTTTTACATACCTTGGTTCCACTGGTCCACCATTGTTAATGTTTTTTTTTTATAACTTTTCGGTTCGCGAATCTCAATGTTTTTCTACAATAAATGGTAAGGGCTGGTCGTACAATGGTTTATATAGTAAATTAGTTAGGCGGGAGATTCAGTCTTAGTAGGAATGGAAGTGGTACTCGCAGCTGTCTAATTGGGCAGTTTATACCTCCCACTGATGTGAGTAGAATTGAGATGATTCCACAGAATTCTACCATTGTCACACACACACACACACGCACGCACGAACGCACGCACGCACGCACGCACGCACGCACGCACGCACGCACGCACGCACACACACACACAACTGGTATAATACTTCTTTCGCACGTGCCCTTGTATTCATTTACTCCTAGTTCTCGAGCGTGCGTTTTTGGATCTTCTGCTCGAGGCCATCACCGCGAGACAATCCTACCGATGGGCTGTGTCAAAGATTGCAATCTAGTCTTAAATGTTGCATGGTAAAAAATATTGGATCATACGTTGAAGATTCGAGAACGTGCTTTAAAACAGATCTTCCAGCGTTTAACAGAATGAATATGCATCGACATCCGAGAATATAACATAATATTATATGTCGCGCGTGTACATGGACATGAGTGTGAGGAAGAAAATACTCGAGCGCGAGAGAGAGGGAACCCGCGAGGCCCGCAACGCCGGTCCCCCTACTCCTGCGCGCGAAGAGGACGGTTTCCCCCTCCCTTACATGCTTATTTCGCTATATGTAAAACTTGCGTTTTTCTTTCTTACCGATCTCTGATAATTACCGACCGGTGGTGCCCCCCCCTACCTTAACGACCGTAGGTAATAATTGCATCCTACCTTACCGACCGTAGGTAATAATTACCGACCGTCCACTCGTGCCCCCTCCCTCTCGGTTCTCCCCTCCCCTGCTCCCCCCTCGGAGCTCCAGAGTTAGAACCGGGCTCTCTTTACTAACAAGCGTATGGATTTTTCGATCCGACTTCTTTCTCAACAATTTCTTTGTTTACACCATTGAATTCAGCGTCAAAAAATCGATATAAAACTACAAAGCTTCAAAATTTGGCTGAATAACCACTGGTAGCTAGTTTTGACCTCGGCGCTCTCCCTTAATATGTTTAATACTTATATTAATATTGAAAACTTCAGAATATTGATATATTGGGAACTCAGTCTTTGTTCAAATTGTCAACTTTCAATAAAAATAATGGGAATATAATGAACATTCCTCTACTGGGATGGGATGTGGTATGGCAGGGGACCTTCTTGATCCCCCTGGGTAGAACGAGTGGGCGCCATGACGTCACAAGGATCTGCAACCCCCGACAAGCCTGACTCGAACTATAGGAGGTAGCGAAATGGGAGACCCACCCCTTTAGAAATTACAGTTACCTCTCTATAAATGTGTATCCGGTAGCGTGCGACAACCAGTTGTCTTCTTACTTTGGACAAGAGTAGAATTCAAGTAGCGATCCGTAAAGTAAAATAATTAAATTAAATTAGAATGGAAAATTCTAAGATTGTGCAGCAACTGTTACTGCTGGAAGAAGAAGAGCAAGATGCCGAGGATGAATTGCTACTGGCATTGTGTTCAGAAAGTGAAAGTACTGAACTGTTTTTAGAGAGAGAAGAAGGAGGTGCTTATCATATATCATTTTTGAACCATATTGCGGATAACGATACGAAGTTTAAAGAATATTTGCAAGTGACTCCAGAAATTTTTTACACCGTACTGGATTATATCAAAACCGATATCACAACAGTACCTACCAACAAATATCCTAAACCTATTTCACCCGAACAAAAGCTATGCGTCACATTGAGATAAGTGGTCTTAAAAATGAATAAAAACACCGTCTTTTATACTGCTAATTTTATTTTTTTATTCGCTATTATCGTCTTCTGTTCTGTTATTTATATTCTTTGATAAATATTCAATGTCCAGCTCGCTAACGAGATTACTAATTTTTCTTCTCGCATGAGCGTAGTATAGTGGCGACCATGTTTTCGCTATGTCCGCCAAAGATTTAAAGTAGCTGTCTACATGGTCCACCCACTTGTTCCTTGTTCACTAATTGCCGTAACAATTTTATCCGTTCCTCTCTCCCTTTTTCTATAATGTCGAAGACTTGCGATCTTGTTCGCTTCCTTGTCTCTATAATACTATTATTGTTTGACGTTGTTGCCGTTGATGTGGTTGCCGTTGACTTGTTGCCGTTACCGTGATTCCTCTTGTCCCTGCCATTGATGTTGTTGCCGTTGCCGTTGTTGGTATTGTTGTTGCGGTTGCCGTTGTTATTATTCCTGATGAATTTGGCTTTTCTGTTTCTTCATTTTTTCAATTTGTAGTGAACAGTCAGCTATGTTGCTCGTAGTACTGCAACTAAAAAGTGTATAAGCAGTATGAAATGAAGCGAAACAATTATATAATATTTTATGACATAATGGCAGTTCTAGATATGTCCTCTTTCTACTTACGGTCTGTTGACAATCGTATTTTCATCAAAAATTTGTAAATTCTTTAGACTTTCTTTCGCATCATGTGCTGCACTACCGGTTGTACTGGCCCTTTTTCTTTTGGCGTAGTAGTCCCGTAAATTTGTCCACCGTTTTTTGCAATCTTCAACTGAAAAGGATTAATAATTATGCATTTCATTTAATATTATTTTTGTTTCAGATATTTAGCAACAGGAGAATCCTTCCGATCGTTAGCATTTTCGTTTCGAATAACTCACAGTTGGTTATGTCGAATAATAAGAGATGTGACGTCTGCAATAAACAGAAACATGACAAAAACATATATGCCAACACCCAGCCAGGAAACGTTAAAAGAAAATGCAAAGCAATTTTATGAGCGGTGGAATTTTCTAAATTGCTGCATGGCAATTGATGGAAAATATATTACAATTGTTTGCCCGGCTGACACTGGATCACTGCATTTTAATTATAAGGAATACTACTCCACAGTTCTCCTTGCTCTTGTAAATGCAAATTGTAAATTTGTACCCATTGATGTAGGTGCGTATGGTAGCGAAGGTGACGCGGGAATATTTGCCAAATAAAATATTGGTAAAAAGATAATGGCAGGAGATTTTAATCTTCCACCTCCTGCCGTTTTGCCTGGCACAGACACCTTGCTGCCGCATGTAATTTTAGGTAACAGTGCCTTTACATTAACCGAAAGCATAATGCGACCATATGCACAATCTGCGTCAAATAGCGATGTTGCTATGGCCACATATAATTATCGACATTCAAGAGCAAGGAGAACGACTGAAAATGCCTTCGGTATACTCACCCAAAGATTTAGAGTATATTTGACATCGATTGCAGTAAAAAACGTAAATGCAATTGATGATATTATCTTTCCTACATGCATATTACATAATATGTTAACGAACGAAAATGTGCCTGTAGAAGAAAGCACATCTGCAGTGCCAATGGCAAATAATACAAATTTAGCCCCTAATCAAACCCGTAGGGGAAATCTCAGCGGACATAGAGTGCGGGACGCGTTTAAAGATTATTTTAATATGGAAATAGGCCGCCTTGAATGGCAGGATAATATTGTAACGCGAACTATGTAGATAAATATTGTATACTTTTAGTTTTTTAATTTTAGAAATTCGTATATATTGTGACGGGGCAGACTTTTTCTGCCCGTCACGAAAGCACCCTGACCCGCGGAAGGGCCTTGCTCCCTCCTCGCCGGACACCTCAGGCCGGAGGTGGTCCGCGAGAGTGGAGGGATGTCTGGACCGCGGTTATCAGGGACCCCCCTTTTTCGCGCCCCCTCACCCTCGCCGATAGAGCCGCGTCTTCGCGCGAGCGCGGCAAGTCGCCGGTCGCGGTATCCTCCACCCCAGGACCCCGGTGTAGCCACCACCAAGAGGACTGACCACCCTCGGAAACATGTACTGCTGCCATCGCCCCTCGACGCTGCCACGAGGGGAAGACTGAAGATGCCATGGTGGTGGCACACCGTGAGGAGCCCCTACAGCTCCTGGGTGGAGAGAGCCGCGAGCCGGCGGCGAGAAGAGCGCGTCGATCGATGCGCGATCGATTAGGGATCGAAACCAATTAACGGCTAACCGGAAGCAAAACGAAACCTGTGCTACGCGAGCGAGTCCCTTTTTCCGTGGCTAGAATTGTAACGTATTTCGCGCGCGCGTGTGTGGGTGGGTGTTGTCCACGCCGTCCACCGCGGAGAGAACGCCCCGTAATCAGGGACCCCGAGGCCTACAACATTCAGGTAGGGCCCACTGGTTGAGTTTCCTTTGTGGTGTACGTGGTGTGAGAGTACGGATCGAGTGTGTGTCCGCGAGCGTACTCCGGAGCACCCTTTTCGTCCGCGACAGGACCACCACCGGAGGGAACTCCGTTAGACTTCCCTCCGTCCGTTTCGCGAATCTCCCGCGTGACCTTGCGCGGTTTGAGAACGCGCCGCGTTTCGAAGGAGAGGGCCCCTTGGAAACGCGAACCGTTAATTCCTGACATCACCTTCTTTTCGATTGTATTTTCATTCTAGGGCGGATTATTTGTTTGCGAGGCCCCCTATAGAATAAGCCGTGCCGGTTTTTCCTCCGTTTTCGAAACGTAGAGTTGTATCGGGAGTTCCGCGCCGCGTATCCTTTTCGGCGTGTAGTCACCACACTCTTTCCTCAACGGTGTGTGTACCGCGGAATTCCCCCGCGTCAGTTTCGATTAAATAAAGAAATTCGATTAAACGTACGCGGATCAAAATTTATTTCCCCCTTTCGACCTCCCCTGAGTTTCGCTCTCCGTAGAGCAGCCGGAAGGACGAAAGTAACGGACGCGTGCACTTGGCACTGGCGCCGAATTCTTCTAAATAAATTCGTCCGTGGAAATTGTGCGACCGATCGTGTCGATTAGCGGCTTTCCCGGCCGCCCACGCGAGGTACATCACAATATGTACTACGTAGAATTATGTACTCAGAATTACGTGTACTAATTAGAAGTATGTGTTTGTACCTTCGTGAATTCATAATTAAGAAAAAAAATAAAAAAATGGTCAGCACCCGACATTAAGATTTTTGAAACTTGTTTCTTCCCCATTCTTTAGAATAGTTTGTAAACGTTTGTCCCGCCTTTCGTTTCGTTCGTACCTCAATAGTT
>NW_026531455.1:0-6070 GCF_026283585.1 Hylaeus volcanicus | reverse complement strand
TTTAACGAGGTTTCTCTTTCCATTATCAAGATTCTCATGGAATTATCGCGGTTTCTCGTCCATTTATCAAGGTTCTTACGCGATGTCCCATTTTCGCAACTTACCGCGCGATTCTCGTCCCAGTAAAACTGCAAGTCGCTGGCTGGCGGATATTTGCAGCACGAAAGTTCCAACGTGATCTCCATGCATCCGTTCCACACGTAGTTGAAGTCTTGCATCCCTCCAGTGAGCGGGTACCATTGGGCGCCGTTAGTGATGCCATTCTTGAATCCTGGCTGGGATGCCGAACAGGGCAGACCTTGGTACATGGAGCCATGGTTTTGCGAATACACCAGCGACAAGTGTTGAAAGACGTCGTCGTCGGGCGATATGCTCGGCGCCGAGGTGTAACTCTGAAACACTGAATTTCCTGTATAGGTCTTGGGTCGGATAATCGCCTCTTGGAATTTTCTTAACCGTTGAGCAAAATACATTCGAACCGTTTGTCTGTTAAGGAGGAAGCTCGGTTCGGGACGTTGAAGATGAGACGTTCTTCTACGAATTTTTTAAAAGTAACGCATTAAACGGATCTGCATGAAACTTACAGGGTCTTTTATTGGACATTTTGCGATGACAAATCATTTTAAGATTGAAAATCTTTTTATTTCCACGTCCAATTTTGTATCCAAAAACTTGATTTGTCATCGCCAAATGTCCAATAAAAGACCCTGTAAGTTTCATGCAGATCCGTCTAATACATTACTTTGAAAAAATTCTTTAAAAAATGTCTCATTTTCAGCGGTCTCAACCGAGCTCCCCCCCTTAATATGCTCGTAAGCCATAGCGTGTTTTAGATTAAACTCTAAGCGTGATTAATCGCAAAAAATCGATACGAAGATCTTGAATCGATCATTCAGTTAGCAAACACATTTATGTACCTGCGCATAACGGCGCTGACCGGCATATTCCTGACAGCATGAAAAGTTACACAACACGATGAAATTGCTTTTAACGATATCAATTAATGGAATATAATTTGCTTTGTGGCTGCAACAAAGTATTCGTATATAATTGAAGTGTAATGTTTTCTTTGGAACATTCGTGTTTATATAAGGCTTGTTGACTCCATGTGTACTTACATACGTATAATGATTCACACAGTTGATCAAACGTTAGTGGTCTCAAGATAATACCATAATATGCGACCGTTTTTACTTTTGAGTTATTAATTTTTCTTAATTGAGATAGTTGCTTTGTTGTATTTTTTCTTAAAATAAATTGATCCAGTTTATCAATTATGTGAGTCACGGTACGCATATTCTGCGAGAAGACTATAAGACACTTATCATTTTACGAATTATCGTATAATTATTCAAACCTTTTTGTGAAAGTTGATTAGTGTAACAAAGACTTCTCATGAATACTTATATTTTAATTGGGAAAAGGTTCTTTTGAAATTTCAAATCCCATAAGTCATCGTGTTTCTTAAAATATATAAAATATAAATAAAAAATTCAATTCATCCCTGTAACGAATTTTTTCACAATTTTATAAAATGTCTCATAACCTTGTCGCGAAGTATAGCTTGCATTGGACAATATATTAGTTTATTTATATAAATATTAATCTTCAATCTTTATTTTGGAAATGTCTGTCTATGGATAACATTTTCAAATGGATAAATTTGAACGACGTGGAGGAATGGATAAATTTGAGGAGCGTGTTAACTGATATACTGCCAGTGTGTATATTTAAACAAACTTACGTGAATTTGGCGTGTTATCGAACGGGTAACTGGCAACTAAGGCACCTCCGTGTAAGCTTCCTGATAACACGAACTGGATTTTTGATACCCATTCTTTGACAGCCTCCGTTTCCGGTTGGCCCTTCCTGTTGTTTTGCTTAAAGTAGTCGGGGAAGTTTCGGTTCAAATCAAAACCACGTGCATTGTACCTGCCAAGAACATTATTTATCGTTGCTTATTCCGTTTTATAGCGTCTTTCTCATGGCAAACAGGAAGTATTTTAATTTTTAGAGCAGATTACAGAAAGCGAATAAGTGTTAAAGACATGGAAAGATTAAAATACTGAAATCAAATAATAAAGAAACACGAACATGAAAGAATTATAAAAAAAGTACACACCTCAACGAAGATTTAAAACGACTTACCTCCCTTGAGCACCTTCGCAATATCCTTCCTTCGAAACCTCGAAACCGTCGGGATTCATCGATGGAAGGATATGAATCCTAGTATTGTCGAGGAGCCACGTAACGTATGGATCCGAACCATAATTCGTCACAAAGTACTAAAAATGGGAAATCAAAATTTTAGCCTCGGAACACAATGAACAATCGAAACGTTTACTTTCAAAATGTAACGCTACTTGAGCTTTCAAAAATTCATACAATAGGGGGATGATTTCTTTAAAGATCAATCATTAAGTTACCAACGTGCCTCTTGAGTGTTTATATGAATTTTGAGTCAACGATTAGATTAATTAAGGTGTGTTAGACTACTTACGTGAATCAAATGCAACATTAATTCACGCCCCACGGCTTCGTTCCCATGTATATTGGCTACATATTTCACGTCAGGTTTGCCAATCATATGTTCGTATGGGGAGGCGGAAACAACCATCACCCACAAGTCACGACCTGAAGAATAGAATTTTAAAGTTCTTTTCACATTATTATTGATAAGTATTTTGAATGTAATTAATATAACGAATTTAACGAATGTAATAAATATAATGAATATAATTTTAAAGGGGGGTCTTAAATAGCCATACCTTTCACGGATTTCCCAATGGAGTACAGGGCAGTTAGGTTTTGGAAACGAAGAGATGTTGCGCGTAGAAAACGACTCATTTGGTCGTAATTATGATATGTGAAGTCGATACCGTACGGTTCCTCGTAAGCGTGAAAACGAGCATTGTACTGGTTGGAGAGATCTTTGTTAACGTGTTGCGAGGCAGCTACGGTTCCATGAAAGGCTCCAAACATGGAGACAAAGAGGAGAATCAGTCGAGACATTCTGCAAATAGAAGAGTAAGGTAATTCGGTCTTCGTCGATCGCTTCGTTCGTTTTTAGAATGAGTTATAAGTAAAGCAAATTTATCGAAATTTTGTACTATTATTGGAAATGTATAACGGAAAACTATATATAACTCAGGCGGGATACAGTCCATAGATTATTTTTTCCATCATTTCTTTTTTTTGTGAATGACGTATTTCACGAGCAGCAGGTGATTCAAGAATTACGTCGTATATATTGCGTGAAGAATATTAGAAGACTGTTTGTGACACAGTTATCATTTAATGATTTAAAATTTGAAATTTGTAATGTTTTCTAGGACGTTGTAAAAAAAAATATGTACCAGATTGAAAGGGTACGAGAAGAATGTGTGCAATAATATCACGTTCTTTTGTTTGTGTTCATTGGTATTTTGAATCATTATAGCGTAGACTGGGAAAAACCTGTGACCCTTGATTCGAATAAAAGTTATTTCGAACTTTCGGTTTCGCTCTGAATACACAAACTGATAGAGCAAAACTACATCCCGCGTACAACATGTTTCGTTTCATTGTCTCGTAATGTCCGCCGAGGGTGATGTCACAGAATCCAACTCCATTGTTTTCCATTGTTACAGTTTCCGGTTTCCCGTTTCGTCCCGTGCCGTCCAGATGCTCAGCACATGTTTGTTAGTTTGTTATAAATATTCATGAACCACCAAACATGGACTCTCTTACTTTCTACTGTTTAATACGATCGACCAAGTTTTCCTTTCGCATTTCGAATTTACCAGATAAATATATCGTAAATAGTTGTATAATACAAAAATCTTACATAGTCAGCCAAATAATGCAATTAGATTCAATCATCGATAAAGATTCAATCAAATAATTGTTGCGAACGATGCGATTTCGAGTAACGCGCGATTAAAGTTTTCAGAACGGTTATTTCGTTGGTAACGGCGAAAACTTGTATTATATTTTTAATGAGCTGTTCCGACTCTATAATATCACCGCTGGCCAACTTCTCCTGTCGTTTGGCTACTCCGTCCTCTTTTGTACTATTTTGCGCTCTTGGACTTCCGCGATGGAAATACGTGACTCGCCCGTCTCTCGTGTAATGCCAAGCAACATTGGGACAGAAATGACGCGAAAAGTTATGGGGTCACTTCGTCATGTAAATTTTATTAGAAGTTCATGTTTGACAAGTAATGTATGAATTTTAGTAAAAAATATATATCTCAGAAATTAATAGAATATATTTATTTTAATAGAAAATCAGAAACAAAGGATATATTGTTTAATCGATAACGTGTCCTAGTTTCATCTAAATAATTAATAACTCTTAGTTCATCCAAGTAATCTTATGACTCTTTCTCTCTCGATAAGTATACTTCATAAAATATGATAATTTTGCTTCCAGGTTAATATTCTTCTCCTTATGATATTCAATTGACGAAGATAATCCTCTTTTCTAAGTGACGCACGTGGGTGTTAATTCTAACAGCTTCTGTTTCTAAAACCATACTATTTGAATGCAATCGAATCTTCTTTTGCGGCATTTGTAACTCACGCGCAAGGCGCTAGGCGTCCCCACGTGTCTTACTTTCGGTATAGAATCATAGTATTTGGGTCAATTCGTAAGTGGAGGACTTTCAGTAATAGCAAAATACAGTGTCAGATCTATTATTAAAATTGCAGGAAGCTATAAACACTGTTGTATCAAGTATTTCATAGTCACTTATCAATGACCGCGGTGTCATCTTTCAATTCACGCTATTCAGACTATATCATTATTTAAAATAATAAAATAATTCGGTTAAAATAATTTCGATGACTACTATTGTATTCTATAATGCACTTTACGATACCCCTATTTTACATTCTAATAATACTATTGAAGTCCAAAGAGTCTGTTATGTGAACTTGACCCAATTCAACTAATTACTCCTACTTTTCTTTTTATTTTTAACTTTTTCAAATGAACCTAATAATTTTGCATTCACGAGGTCTTGTTAATATATTTTAAGGAGCTAGTTTGTTTCTTTTTTTTTGCTTTAAAGCCTGTTTACTACTACACGGACATTGTAAATAATTGTAATAAATTATAATTTGTAGGAGTCTAAACGAAAAATAAGGCACGGGGGGATTCGAAGCCACGATCCTCGGATCCGTTTTCTCGGGTTTCGCGTCTCGACAACAGTGCGCGCCGCGCCCTCTTTCGCGAGTGTACTCCCCTCTCTCTTTCTCTCACGGGTTTTGCGTCTTAACAACAGTGCGCGCCGCACCCTCTTTCGCGAGTGTACTCCCCTCTCTCTTTCTGGAACGTTGTTCTCTCTCGACGCCTCATTGTTGCCCGCTCCACCGTCCTTCGCGTGGCATTGTTGTTCATCGTGACTGGCCGGTCCTCTGCCGCTGTAACCCCCCATCCCGGACGAGCCCCCATATGTAGGAGTCTCAACGAAAAATAAGTTCGTGTGAAAGAGTTTTTAATGGTTTCGATCTTTCACACGAACTGTCATGTACCGCTGCCCGGCACTCACATAAATGACATTTGATGTTTCAGAAAACGTTTCCCGTACATTTTTTCCTCTTACATTCGAATTGCGTTTAATCCCACAAAAATTTATCTTCTTTCAAAATAGCTTAAAATATCGTCACCAAAAAGTTATCTTTTTTTCCCATTTTTGGCCATTTGAATCATACTAGTCTATCACGTTACTCTTTAGATTATGTAACGAAAATAAATTTTCATTTTTCCTCCGTGAATACAGTAAAAAATATTTACTAAACTGTTAAAGCAGTATATACATATATTTTCTCTTTGGTGTAAAAGAAATTTTTGCTGAATATTGTAATATGTGATCGTCTGTTCTGAGATTAATAACTAAAAAATAGATACAAGGACAATTGAAGTAAAAATGATAAAATATTCAATAGAAAATGTATTGTTTTGGATAGTTACAGATTGATAGAGAGTGTCATAGTGATGTTTGATAGAAAATTCAAACAATATATTTGAAACGGCGTCCAGCATATTATACAGACCTTAGCAAAAAAATGTGACGGTTTCCACGAA
>NW_026531454.1:0-13580 GCF_026283585.1 Hylaeus volcanicus | reverse complement strand
TTTTATTTTTCTATGATAACTCCTTGAGTCCTCCACTTTTTCATGTAATTGGCGTAATTTTTTTACTCTTTTGAAGTTTTTTCTGGGGATACATACTGTCTGAGTAGGTTTGGGATAGTATTTGGTGGGATTGGCGATATTGTATACGTATAGTGTTAATGTATATAATATCTAAAGCGGTTATAATGATAACAAAAAGGCAAGGTTATTTTGCAATGAATTGCCAATCCGAAGCGAATTACATAATTTATTTGTAACACTTAATATTCTGATGTTATAGCTGTGTCACAAAAAAAACATACTTATTCCTTTCCCAAATAGTTATTCCTTTAAATTGTCGATTGATATTCTTTAAAATTTACTTCCAGTGTCTTCTTTATTGGTTCTGAACAGTAATTCGTCTAATTACTTTTAGTTGTGCAATTCACAAATGTCATGTGATTGCTTCATGTACTCCGTTCATGTAGTTCGTTATACATATAATTTGACAAATTTTTAAGACAGCATTCGTACAATTTCAAATTCAATTCTGTTCATAACTATCGGTTTTTGGCGGAAGCTAACCAGGTCCTGAGCATTTTTACAGCACACGTACACCTATCTCTCGGAGTACTTGATCAAGATTCGAGAGATACCTTTCAGGAGAGTCGGTCAAGCGATGTGAGCAACGAGAGCGCATGGTTCATGTCGCGGTGTCTTTGTCGGCAGGGCCAGTTCTTCATCATCGTTTTGCCGATACGAGAGGCCCACGCGAGGAAAAGAGGAAAGCAGAGAGAAGATGAGAGTGAATAGCGAAAGGGAAAAGAAGGAAGGACCGGCGGGGAAAGAAGCGAAGAGAAAGAGGCAGCGAAGCGGGTCTTTAAGATGGTCCGGAGAGACGAACCTGCTCGGCTCTTACCGGCCCCAATGGTGCTCATATATTAATTAGTGCGAGGAGTCCGAGTTATTATTGGCTTGAAATTAATAGACCCTTCCGCGGATAAATAACCGAGGCCCCCTGCCTCTCCTGAGGTAGCTCGGGAGGTAGATCCACCTTGCGTCACTCCGAACGGGAAAAAGAACGAAAGAACAAGAAGAGGGCATAAGGGACGTGTTTATTGGCACGGGACCAACGTGTTTCCTTTTGTCGAACAGGTACAAGCAATTAGTTGCGTTCGGATTCGTATTTTATGGCGACACAAAGCGAACCATCAGCATTATCCGATCGCCCATACACCGAGAACCACAAATGAACCAATACTACACGTTTTGTAAAAACATTGGTTGCAAATGGGATCATCGCAAAAAAACTGTCCGGTAGCAAAATGTAAGGGAGTTTCATCAATCTCAGGCCAAACATACGTGAAATAGTACGCTTTTTGCGATAAAAAGTGATAGGAAGTGGTAAAAAATAAAACAAGGTCAAATATTTTTTTGATGGGACCAAGTGGCAATGGTGTTCTACCAGATGCAAAATGTTTCATCCCGATTGGTCAAGCCATCTCGATGTAATCGGTAAAGAAACATAAAACAGAAAGAAAAAAATATATATACATGTCGAATTCAGTAGCTTTCTCTTTTTCGAAGTCGGTTAAAAAGAAAGATTTTGTTATGGGACCAAATGGCAAATGCTCTTCCAGATGCACGAAGTTTCAATCTAATTGGTCCATCCGTCTCGGAGTAAGAAACATGACAAAATTTTTCTGTTTTTTTTTTTTTTTTTTTTTTTGGAAAAAACGGGTAAAAAATGGCAAATCACAAAATGTTTTGTTACCGGACTGGAAGAAATATTCTACAGGATGCAAGAGGTTTCACTCCGATTGATCAAGCCATCTCGACGTAATCGGCAAACATACCTAAAAATTACGAGTTTTTGCTAAAAAAAATATTATTTACCCTATAATCCCATGAAAAATGCAAAATTCGACGTTAGAAATGGTTCAAAATAATTACTTTTTTTAGGTACACTTACTACACAGATACGAATGCTGGTCAACTCCATGCTCGCGGTATCGTTTTCTATACAAAGCAAAGTTTCAGATAATTTAGAGTGGGTGTAGTAAGTATTCGTACACTGGCCAATAAAAAAAAAATACGTTCAATTGTAATTTATTAACTTCTCTTTTATAAACAATGATATTCTACATATTCTTGGAAATCTCTACAATAGATGCAGTATAAACAAAATTAGTTATTTATATAAGTTGCAAAATTAACTAGAAAAAACAATAAATCGACAGAAATATAGAAGCAATAAGTATTCGAACAAATGTTAAATTTTCAAAACTTCATTAAAAAAAACATGAAATTTACATTAATTTACATTAATTTATAAATAATGAATACTTCGTGGGATTTCAGTTTCATTTTATAATTGCTGGAACTCTTCTAGGCATTAGGTAAATTAACTAAATTTGATGTTATTTAGGGTGGGATCTTCTACCACTCTTGTATTAAAACATTTTTTAAGACTTCTTTACTGTAAATTTGATGTTTTATAATTCGTACGAAGCTATAAACTGATGTGTTTATGTTACAAATTCTACTGTAAATGGTTCATTATAAAAACCATACGAATTTTATTGCTTCTATATTTCTGCCAATTTTTCGTATTTTCTTGGTAATTTCGCAAATTATATAAAGTAATAACTGTTGTTTGGACTATATCTATTCTAGAGATTTCCGAGAATATGTAGAATATCATAGATTATAAAAAATGAAATTAATAAACTACAATTTCACAAAAGTTTTTTAGGAAATTGATCGGCGTACGAATACATTCTACACCCACTGTATATTGTTGCTACAATATCCACCGCGTCTTCTTCCTTTAAGGATTATTATTTAACATTACTTATAACCGCATTCAGTCCGATTTTGGATTCGATGATAAAACAGTCGTGGTTGAACAATTGAAATTATATTTTTCAACCCTCTTTTTCCTTACAATTTCGTCACGTTTGCGACAAGACAAATCAACATACTCGATATACTATCTATATGCTATTCTGTTCAAATATTACAGGACAGCCACTTTTACAAGAAATAGTCAAATATTATGTTATTTGTTATTCCATTATGTTGATGATACACTTCTTATTAATATTTATACGTACCTATTTTAGATTGGACGAACAGTTTGGTTACTGTAGTCATTTTTGTCAAGCATGATTTAAGGTGGTCCTTTCTCAACTGTACTAGTCAAAACAAAACTCAAATATTGAAAATATTAATAACGATATATTTTCTATAATAAAATTCTTAAATTATTATTTGATTATGATTTTTAATACAAAAAAAGTAGTAATTGATACAATTACAGGTGCAATTAGTTTTTGTTAGATCGAATTCATACTTTGCCACCTCACAGATCAATTGTCTTCGATTTAGGCGCCACACTGTGCGGACAAAAATCAAAATTTCATTACTAATATAAATATATTGCTATTTATTCACAAAAAAAAATTAAAATTAACCATAAACATTAATAAAATCACAACAAAATTAACAAATTTAACAAAAAATTATCAAACCCCGATTTTGATGAAACTTTGTATACTTGTTTGTGGGACCTTCTTATGAATTACACCATCCTCAGTACGTGCGAATTTTGCGTTTTGAAGGAGAAATTAACCTTTTTATTCGAGCTGCCCCTTTTACTTTTGCTCGGAAACGATTACAGATTTCAAAAAAATGTTCAAGCAAACATTACACTATTTTTAGAGGCCTATAAACCAATACCAACAAATTTAAAAAAAAAAAACAAATATTTTTGTTTTTTTCATAGGATGTGAAAAATAATTTTTATAGAAATCCATAAATCAATTAAATCAGAATTTTTAACTTCTAATTGCGACCCTACACCAACAATACGGTCCCTTATTAAAAATTATGTAAAACCGGACGTTGCAAGTATTTGCAAAAAAACTTATAAGTTTCTTAAAATATAACAAATAATGTATCCAAATATGCTGAGAACTCAGGATATTTTTTGCCGTTTTGTCTGTATGTTTGTTTAAAGATAAAGATTGTATTATGGATACAAATGATTGATACATGATTATTTATAACAATTTCCACGCTGACACACATTTTCTACGATAGAAATCTGCCTCACATTGTGATATATACTAATATTGAATTTTGTCCACTTATTGCGCACTGTGCGCCATATCGATCGGCGCGATGGATAGTGGACAGACTGTCGCGCAACTTCGCAACCTAACCTAGATATTATATTTAAGACACCGTACCATGTGACGATTTATATATGTATTCCATTGTATTTCATTGAAGTAAATATACGAAATAAAACAGTTTTTAGGAACATATAGGGTTGGCATGTCCGCAATATATTTGAAGAGTAACATAAATAATCCAATGTTTTACAAAGTTTTAAATTGGAAATGACAAATGAACACATTTGTCGTATCATGTTGTATCAGTTTAACAAGAGTAGAATGTAACAATAACAACTAAACGAATTTGTAAATTGTACGGGAATGAAACTATTACTGTTAGTCAGTGCCAACGATGAATTAACAAAGTTCTGCCTGGAAACTACATCATTCAAGATGAACCTCGTTCCGGAGGATTGGTAGAGTTCGAAGAAGACCAAATACAAGTCGTAATTCAATAAAATCTCATTGCAACTGTCAAAGTACTTGTAATAAGATTTCAATCAACTAGTACCACTATTTATCGTCATTTGAATAAAATAATTTTTGGAAAAAAAATATTAAAATTGCACTAAAAAGTATGAAATAATTTCTAGTTAATTTATATGAATACTCACCAGTTCTAGATATAATTGCTTAAAAGCATAAAATAATTTCTATTTCCTTTATATTAAATTATATTGAATAATATATTACATTTCTATTTCTTTATATTAGATGATGTTAAATAACCTTTTCGTAGTCGGCGTAAAATTAACAATTTTTAAATCCTGCTTGATTAGGTTTTTGGCGAGGGCAGTAATATTGAATGCTGTTAATGTATACATCTATACTGTCTACGTGGAAGTACTGTCTGAGAGGGTTTGATGTATTTGTTTTGGAGATACCCCGGGGGGGGGGGTAATATTGCATACAGTTAATGTATTTACTATCTACACGAAAATACTGTCTGAGTAGGGTAGAGACATTCTTTTTTGCGGGGGCTGGAAATATTGATTAATACTTCTAATGTATATACTCTATGAAAATACTGTCTGAGTAGATTTAGAATAGTATTTATTGGAATATGTCAATATTAAATATCGTTTCATACTCGGTATGATGGATTCGATAATTGTATATTTTAGATTGTTAATAATAAGCGTTGTTTGTTTGTTTTTCAATATCATTGATTTGCTGCTCCTTGCCAGACGTGTTGTGTTAATATAATAAAGACGAGTCGTTCTTGTATTAATAACATTTTCAAATAAATAACATTTCATTTATTAATGTAAAGTGTACAGTTTAATAAGTGACATAATCTAATAGTATTTGATAGGGTTGGCGATATTGAATGGTGTTAATGTATATGATGTATAAAGTAGATATAATGATAGCAATAATTTAAAGCATATGTTCTATCCCTCCGACAGAAAGTTAAATCAAGTTTAGTAATTTTGATTGTAGGTAATTTTTAAATTTGCGCCGACTATGGAAAGGTTATTTAACATAATCTAATATAAAGGAAATAAAAATTTAATATAGTATTTAGTATAATTTAATATAGAGGAAATAGAAATTATTTTATACTTTTAAGCACTTATATCTAGAACTGGTGAGTATTTATATAAATTAATTAAAATTATTTCATACTTTTTAGTGCAATTTTAATATTTTGTTGAAGTCGGTAATATTTTTTATCGAAAAATTATTTTATTTCACGCTTTTTAGTGGTAATCTTGCTGTTTCGCACTTCTTGCTGTTTCGTTTGCTGCTATTCTCGGGAATGCGCACAATCCCTTTCACCAAATTTCAGCAAGTAGCCTGTATTTAGACTCTAGCCTGTTTTTGGACCACTTCCTCTAATATAAAAGTATCACTTTCGAAATTTTATACATATAGTCAGTCAACGGTTATTGGCACGACCTGAACAGAAAATTGATGTCGGACACTGATTGACGTAGCACTTAATGTGATAATTAATACGTAGCTTGAAGACCGTTTATAAAACATGATCCGATTTGCACCACCGAATCCGGATGTGTTGATCCGAAGTCTGAAGTTTTCCCGGCTTCGTGTCCGTGGGACAATTAATCGCCATCGGTCGACGATGCACGAGCGAATATCGAATTTCCTGGCACGCCCTGGTTTGACTGATACTTCCCATTGTAACGGCATCGAGATCTACGAGGTGCGAACTCGTCGAAATCATTTATAAAACCATTGTCCTGTTTGACAAATGCGCCACGTACGCGTAAGACATTTAAATTTATGCAATTTTTCCTTATAGAATATTTCCTTGATGAAACGTTTCGATTACTGAACAAATAGTAAGAGAAAATTATCCTACCTATGTTAGAACACAGTAAATTTACTTGTAAATTTTGTAATAATTTTTTAATCACTACTGGCAATATTGATAATTTTGCAGATGGCCGAAGCATTCAGAATAATATAGTCACTTCGCTTTTATAGTTTCTATATGTCGAGTAAATATGGATACTTTCTTAGATATTCCTATAACTAGGAATATTGGCCATCTTTATCCCCACCAAACTTCTAAAATGGTCTAACCTTAGTTCCTACATTCCTACATTCCTACATTCCTATAACTAGGAATATTGGCCATCTTCATCTCCACCAAACATTCAGAACGCAATTTGTAAACACTGGCATAAACATCGCATGCGATGGAAGCAAGTAAATCGATCATGATACTAGCAAACAAAAATGTTTATATCTCAGAAACGGTTGACCTTTGGACCTATGTTTACTAAAGCTTTTTTACTTGGTACAGTGTGCCCTATAGACCGTATAAATATTGAATGTTTTATTTTTAACACCCTGTATAAACATGTAGGCTTATCTCTTAGCCGTTTATGGCATCGGTTTCAGTCTCTCTTTAAACAATTCTCTCCGTGGTAAATCTTTCAAATCCATAAGCGAAATAAAAACGCACCTAGATGAATATTTTAAAAGTAAGCCTCAACAATTTTGGAAAGCGGACATAATGAGACTTCCTGAGAGATGGAAGAAGGTTATAGAAGAGAACGGTTCATATATAACATAATAAATCAACCTTAAGCACCAAATATCGTGTATTCATTTCGCATCAAAAAAAGGGAGAAGAAACTTATGAGACACCCTAATACATTTGTACGAAGAAAAAGAATGCATTGGTGGTAGCGGGAGTTTCAGTTGGGACAAGTTTAGCGCACGTTGGCCCGGATCTGTCCTGAACGTACTGGCTGCATCCAGGGTGGTCCCAATGGTCAGCACGGGACAAACGGCGACACAGTCAATGTGCTTCGCATCATATACCCCTTCCACGCACACCCCGTTGTTCCTGCGGTTCCTTGCATCCCTCTGCAGTGGATGTCATAAGCATCTAACAAATGGCCGACAGATTAGAACTAGAAACGGTACGCGCGGCGTCTCCCTTTCCCCCCTTCGGCGAGAGAGGCCTGCGAGTGTCGGTACCTTTTATGAAACTGGATCTGAAGGGAGCTCTTGCCCCTCCCACGCTGTGCAACCAGCCAAGATAACAGGGCAATAATTCAAGAACTTCACGATACTGGGACACGCGCGGAGACTCCTCACCGTGAAAGATTAGTCACGGATACATACGTCGGTGCCGCGCTCTTCCCTTCCGCTGATCCTTCTACGTCGTCCTGCTCGGGATCGTTTTTCTTCTGGTTGCACGAAAAACCGCGCAACGGGCCAGAAAGGGCGAGATCCGGCGACCTAGCGTCGCTTCTTGCGATCCGTCCGTCCGTGTGCATGCGACCACGAGCGTGGAAACGATCCACCGGACACGGTTGGCAGACAGGGCAACCGAGGACTGCGGGTATTGTTCGGAGTACTGTTATATGCAACAGAATATGTTGGCAAGAATAATGGGGTTTACGGCGGTTATTAATTCTCTATGGCTCCCTGCGACTATCGTGCCCGACATACCTTTTCCTTTCGCAGTGAATCAAAACGAGTTTAGACAGTTCGGCTCTCGATCAGTTCATGGACAAACCATTTGACAAGATTGATCCATTGATCGCTACGAAGTTGTGCAATTTTCACATCTTATCAAGGACTAAAGAAATAAAATAAGAATATAGTTTTATATTAAATGATATTTTATTTATCACTTAGAGGCTTAGAGAGGTAGTCGCGTTCACCATCGACGTTGTCTTTCAACTAACTGACACCCTAACCGTCGAACTCAAGTTTTCGGCACGGGTGTTTATATTAACAGGCTTATCGTCCCACACTTCTAAGAACTAAAGAGCCGCGAGGACTTCCAAGAAGAAATGCCAGATTCATTTTTGTTATCGGACTAAATACAATATTTAGATCCAATTAATTCAACAAAAATCCTTTCTATCTAAGTTGATTGGTAGCGATGTGCCTCAAGGATCTGTTCTTGGTCCTTTATTATTTAACGTTTACGTGATCAATTATAATATTTGAGTTAATTGTAAGGTATATACGAATGCTAATAATACTCAATCGATAAAGGTGCTTCACCTACGTTGCGCTACATCAATTTAATCTGAAATACAGTATGACCTAAGTATACTATCGCGTTTATGCAATTTACGTGATATGTATTTAAATCCTCCGTGCTGACTGTAGGTTGTCTTTCCCTTATTTCTGATTTACTTTCTTTTAGCCCTTTGCACTCGAGAGGTGACTCTCAGTCGTCATTAGGTTTCACGCAGCAAATCTACAATACCTAATGTTTCTTTAGGTTTAATTTCTTTGGAGCTCGAAATGTCGATAAAATGATTGTCGGTGAGGTAAAGGTGACCTTATTCTCAAATCTAGATAGCTTAAAAATTCTAAGTTAGAATTCATGTCAATAGAATGCTAAGAAACATCTCGAGTTGCCAGTAGATACCAGAAAAAAAGGCCTCGAGTGCAAAGAGTTAGTATTGCTCTTGACTCAACCCCTCTCACCGTCTGATCTCAAAATTTCTGATAAGCTCAGCTTGCCGATTTGACCTCTGTTGGTATCCTAGAAAACATCAACGTTTGTTAGATATCGAATGGGATGGATACAATTTAATATAATAACGGGTTGCCAACACTTGTATAAATTTAGTGTGAACTTTTTTCAAGCTGATGTACAATCAGGGTGTAGCAGCCTTCAGTTGGAATATTGCAAAACATCCCCACGGTGTGTGAGATTGCGACCAAACGAATCATCTGTAACACATCACATCTACTCTTCAAACATGTATCTAGGTCACTTATCTGTTATCTGATACCCAGTACTTAATAAAGACGTGCAGCAAATTTGTAAACATACTTATCTAAAATATCGTATTTTTGTAAGAAAAGAAATAATGGTATGAACAGTACATCAAAATATTGCTCCATTTCAGAAGTTTATAGGTTCTCAAATTCGATAAATTCATCATAAATTCGTTGATATTTAAGGCAACAATGGACATAAAATAACAACACCAATTTTAAGTCAGCATATACTTGCCAACGTTTCAACCTTATTCGTAGCCTTCTTTAAGAGAGTATTCATTTTATGAATAACACATTATGAGGATTTATATAGATTTCATCTTGTTGATAAGGTAATTCCGTTATGTAAGGATATTTATTTAGAGTTTCGGCGAAAACTGTAAAAATTCCAAAGCAACACACAATATATCAGACAAAATCAAATCGCATGACAATACAAATTGAATGACTAATCAATAAATTACTAACACAAATTGATAAACATAACTGACAACTATAAAACATACAAACATACCTAATGGTTTAAATATAAACATTCATCCAACATTCACATTACAATACATTACAGTTACCAACATATATTTTATTATTCGTTAACTTTTTGACCACGTGTTAAGAAAATTAACGTTTTTCGTTATTTTGTTCCAAACATTGTTATTTTATTTTATTTCAAATTGATCGACGCCGTTAGAAGGATATATTATTACATGATAAAACCTATAAATTGTATCTAAATTGTTTACGATGTACCATCCATACAACATTCGTAACGAATCCACCATTTTTATTTTGAACTGTATCTTTTCGTTTTTACTACTATTCCTGTTACTATCCTTGTATCTGACGCCTTTATGATCTCTATTCGTTACTCACATACTTTGTTATCGACTGGGTTATCTCAATTTGTTCACTTTTATGATGTACTTGCTATATGCCTTTCAATATTTATTTACAGAATTTGTTTACTCTCTGAAAGGCTGAAACGTGTAGGAATATATATTAGTTTTAAAATATTACTGTTCAACCGTGCGTATCGTCATTCTTTCAATGAGCATAGAAAAATAAACGAATTACGAACTCTGCAATAGTATTACACTTTCAAGTTTACAGAATTTGGATTGACACATGTACCAGTAGGTAAACAACTCCTGCTACCAAATTGGTGCATTCGAAGTCTTCTCAATACATACTTATTATTCTTTTTAGTAAAATTAAGAACAGCAAACAAAATAATAATATGATATCAAAGTTGTTTAATTATTAAGGTATTATACACATACATGTTAATAATTTTAATAGTTATTCGCCATAGGAAATAGGCTTAAATACATATCACGTAAATAGGTGGTCGTAACTCTCTATTGCACTGAGGTATAAATAGTTACTGGCTGTAAATTTGAATTGAATCCAATGTCTGGACAAGATGGAGTACCTAAACGATGCACTTAGAAGTGCTCTGCAGCAGATTTAAGAATTTCCCTGATAGATACAGAAGCTAGAATGAAGCAGAAATTTGTAGAGCATAAATGGTGTAATTTTTATAGACACAAATGAGTGATGTTTGTATTCACATTAATGAAACCAACTCTAAAGGGAAAACAAAATTATAATGATATTTAAGATTCTTTATTACACAAGCTACTAAATCCTTTCAAATACCTACAGTACGGTATGAAACACACTTAATGCGTTCGTAGACTGTAGATAAATAATATTCCATGATCCGTCAAGGAATCACTCGTCGGCAAAGGTTGATTTAATCGATCAACAAAGCAGATATCACGCAGCGAGATCAATACAATCAAGAGACGTATCGAATGATCGGTATCCAAGCTAAGAAATCATGGACCACCCTGGCTTCATCGGCCGGGGGTAATTAAGTACTGAAGAGTGATAGGCTGGCGTGACCGGCGGTCATACATCGCGCCTCTGCGTTCGTGATCCGGGCCACGAGTTCCTGCTGATCGTTACAATTCGCGAATCGCTTAGTTCGAACGATTTGCTCTATCGATCGTGAGCGACGAATAAAGAATGTTTCTTACTCCGATACGCTTCGACAAGTGTTGCCAGAAATGAAAGATTGTTTTCCCCTGTGGTAGTATTTCCTGACACTAGAATTATGGAGATTGCTTGAACCAACTTATTTTATCTAAAAACAACAAAATGATATAATGATTACTTGTAAATTAGTCTAGACGATATTCTATGTTTATATCAAATGTATAATATTGAACATTATATAATATTACATTTATTCTGTGGAATGTTTCCAAACATTCATCGATTTCATTTACACATTTTTCGGAAACAATCTTTTTATGTTTTTACAAGTATCGTTATTTTTATTTATTTTATAATACGCAGCCTGACAGGTCTTTCGTTCTTGTGAAATTTTAGGTGACGGAAAATCAATGTTTCATTCGTTTTCTTTTTTTATGGTGGACAGGACATCGGTATAATCGAACAAGAAACTTTTTTTTAGATATCCTTGGTCCGATACATTTTACTTATTAGGAAAAATGTTTCTGGTCTCAGTTGAGTCGCATTAATGCGTGTATGCGTATAAACGCGAATTGCGTGCGCGAAGTGATGTACCTATTGCGAACAGGTTGTTCGTATTTGCAGTTTTATACTAGCTACTTTGATACTCCAGGTGGTATTTACTTAACTTCCTATTACAACTGCATTTTGCTTATTTTACATTTCTTAATAAGTTTGGTTTTTTTTCACATGTATATTGGGTTTTCTCATATAGACATATAATATAGTTTGTTCAAATAGATTTGCTGTATGGATACAAGTTACGGTTAATAATTCAAGTATAATAGATACTTGCTATAAACATAGGTATAAAATTGATGCGTATGCAACACATCTTCAATTTCTGAAGAGTTCTAATCTAGAAACGCAGTAGCGTCTCGATGCCAAGTACATGAAAAATTATATTTTTATTTAGAATTCGATACTCTACTATGTTCGTGTATAAAAAATATAGCATTCCATTTTTAAAAATTAGATTGAACTTCAGATCTCCTCTATTACTCCACCCACAAGAAAACAATTATGACTATATAATGTAGCCCCCCATACCAAACAACTTTTGTAGGAACAGATTTTTAATAAGTACAAAATCTTCTGAGATATCCTGCTCTACTCACTTAAAACAAACACCATGTATTTATTATACAAAACATGTATAATAAATTATACATAATTTAAAAAACATAATTTTTTCTTATTTTTTGGCGCAAATTTTATCTTAATGTATGTTCATGTTCAAAAGTTATACCCTAATATCACCAAATTTCTCAATTCGCATGACAGAGTAAGATCGATCAATGTTCATGAAAACTAAATACATTTACACATATTATATACATACTAACATTTTGTTACGTGATATCTATACAATGTAGTGGTAACATAATGTTATATTATTCATTTCTGCTCTTCTTTCAACATTTATCGAAAACACAGAGGTTAGAAATTAAAATTGCATTAGAGTCTGAATTTTTCTGTAACCAACTGTATAACATTACGAACTGATCACGGTATATGGAAATCACTTTTATGGCCAAGGATTCGACTAAACGGCAATAATACTCATTAAAACGTAATTGTCTGCTTCAATTACATGGAAGTAAGGCGTAACGTAAGAGGAAGCGATTTCACGGCAATTGGCGCCTAGTTTCATGGCTCGCAGAGCGTCCTGACGCCGGTTTTACGCGATCACTACCCGATACCGCGGCGTTATCATTTGCCTCAGATTGTAGGAACGCGCAATAACAGCTTCTGCGTTATAAATCAGCGGCATTCTGTTCAGTCCACGGACGAGTTTCTGATTATTTGGTCGCGATTATGTCGTACGGCGTCCAATGATACGGAAAAGTTTAGTAAATTCAGGGAAGTCCAAACGTATCCAGATAAACCGATCGACGTCATATTTATTCAGCCAGAGGTGTATCCTTATAATTAATTGACAGGGAAAAGCGCTTGGTAGATTTATGATCTCCCCCTAAGGTTCCTATGCATAAGCACTAAATATTACTTCAAAAAAGTAAAAAAATTACATGAAAAAGTACATGAAAAAGTGGAAGACTCAAGGAGTTATCATAGAAAAAAAGATCCCCATAAAAAAACTACAAGAAAGTAGAAAAAGATGTGAAATCTAAATGAGCTGCCAGTACATGA
>NW_026531453.1:0-1318 GCF_026283585.1 Hylaeus volcanicus | reverse complement strand
GGGTTACAGCGGCAGAGGACCGGCCAGTCACGATGAACAACAATGCCACGCGAAGGACGGTGGAGCGGGCAACAATGAGGCGTTGAGAGAGAACACCGTTCCAGAAAGAGAGAGGGGAGTACACTCGCGAAAGAGAGCGCACTGCTGTCGAGACGCAAAACCCGAGAGAGAAAGAGAGAGGGGAGTACACTCGCGAAAGAGGGCGCGGCGCGCACTGTTGTTGAGACGCGAAACCCGAGAAAACGGACATTCGGCCTAGTTAGGTAGCTTTCAGCTTGCGTAATTAAATTCAAATACAACGCAAAACAAATATGAACACTCTATTATACAATTTTGAACTTGATGTTACGGTTACACAAAGGACATGGACAAATTAATAGTTTTCGTTGCATATAAATGCGAGCAATTTGAAAAGAAAGATGTGAAGCTCGTATGCATACTTCTATCATTTTTCGGTATTCAATTTTCTGTAAAAATTCGCTGGGCCACGTGTGAAGGCACTCGCGCGCCACCTATTGTACTTCTGCGTCGGAATGAAATTTCGAAAAATTTTAAATATGCAAAAGGAATCCTTTTAATGAAATTTTATTGTTACACTGCTTCTACTATTATTCGAAGAATTTTATTCGGTTCCGTATCCACTCAAACAATACAATTTTATAGTTTCGTGGAAACCGTCACATTTTTTTGCTAAGGTCTGTATAATATGCTAGACGCCGTTTCAAATATATTGTTTGAATTTTCTATCAAACATCACTATGACACTCTCTATCAATCTGTAACTATCCAAAACAATACATTTTCTATTGAATATTTTATCATTTTTACTTCAATTGTCCTTGTATCTATTTTTTAGTTATTAATCTCAGAACAGACGATCACATATTACAATATTCAGCAAAAATGTCTTTTACACCAAAGAGAAAATATATGTATATACTGCTTTAACAGTTTAGTAAATATTTTTTACCGTATTCACGGAGGAAAAATGAAAATTTATTTTCGTTACATAATCTAAAGAGTAACGTGATAGACTAGTATGATTCAAATGGCCAAAAATGGGAAAAAAAGATAACTTTTTGGTGACGATATTTTAAGCTATTTTGAAAGAAGATAAATTTTTGTGGGATTAAACGCAATTCGAATGTAAGAGGAAAAAATGTACGGGAAACGTTTTCTGAAACATCAAATGTCATTTATGTGAGTGCCGGGCAGCGGTACATGACAGTTCGTGTGAAAGATCGAAACCATTAAAAACACTTTCACATGAACTTATTTTTCGTTGAGACTCCTACATATGGGGGCTCGTCCGGGATGG